>NC_079195.1:192652288-192691216 GCF_029499605.1 Hyla sarda | reverse complement strand
CCCCCCCTCTCTCTCTCTCTCTCTCTCTTCCCCTCTCTCTCTCTCTTCCCCTCTCTCTCTCTCTCTCTCTCTTCCCCTCTCTCTCTCTCTCTCTCTCTCTCTCTTCCCCTCTCTCTCTCTCTCTTCCCCCTCTCTCTCTCTCTCTCTCTCTCTCTCTCTCCCCCCCCCTCTCTCTCTCTCTCTCTCTCTCTCTCTTCCCCCTCCCTCTCTCTCTCTCTCTCTCTCTCTCTCTTCCCCCCCCTCTCTCTCTCTCTCTCTCTCTCTCTTCCCCCCCCTCTCTCTCTCTCTCTCTCTCTCTTTCTCTCTCCCTTTCTCTCTCTCTCTCTTTCTCTCTCCCTTTCTCTCTCTCTCTCTCTCTCTCTCTCTCTCTCTCTCTCACATCTCAATCTCATCTGGATGCCATCTAGATTATACAATCGGGACCAGACAAATACTATTGCACGGATTGGTCACTTTTGAAATTGGGGGATTTTTATGATCTACAGGGGACACTTGGGGGAAATGCAGAAATGCTACAGCAAAAAAAAAAATATTTTTCGACCTCCCAACACCTGTCCAGTGTCTCCAGTTATCATCAGTATTGATAGGAAACAGACATTTCGCGTCTCCCCAAACAGAAGGGAGGAATTTCCTTTTTACTCTTTCCTGACATTGTGGATTAATCTGGTTCCATGTGATTGCTGGAATAGTGACCTCACTACCTGAGGCGTCAATGTTCGTGACATGAGTTTATTTATATGTATTACTGGAGAGGGGGATAACCAGGTACAGTGCAGCTCGGGATATAGGAAGAACAAAAAACAAAAAAAATGCTATTTGTCATATGATCACATTTACAGTAGCCTAATGTCTAATTGTTACATTAATGATTAAAAAGACTGATTGCTATTGTTAGATTTGGGCCTCTGTGTCTAAGGGCTAGTTTGCCACATAGAATAAAATATTTTGGCCCATTTCAGACATGTGTAATGCGGTTGCTTAAGAGTCTGTGATGTTTTTAGTTCAGGTCATCAGGCCTACGATTGGGCTAAGACGTGTTATACTGGTGCAAAAAATTTGATCCCATTACGCTTGTCTCAAACCTGCCTTAGTGTAGTGCTTTTGTAGAAAACCTCTATATCAGTGTTTCCCAAACAGTGTGCCCCCAGCTGTTGCAAAACTACAACTCCCAGCATGCCCGGACAGCCGAAGGCTGTCCGGGCATGCTGGGAGTTGTAGTTTTGCAACAGCTGCAGGCATACTGTTGGAAACCATATTATTCTGCCATAAGTGAATCGATTCAAAATAAAATGTGCTCTAAATGTTCCCTAAAAAATCAGATTTATCCCAGTCCATTATTTTTTTTGATTGATTTAAGGTGAATCCCTTGATATCATATGCCGATAGCATAGGGCACCACAGAAAGTACATACAGGAGCAGAGACGCCTGTCAAATGACAGGAGTCCCTGCTCCTATACACTGAGCAGTGAAGCATAAGCTGTATGCCTTGGTGCACGGTTAACATTTACTGCCCATGAATGTGTGCGCCCACTTGCAGGTAGCTGTATGCATCGCCACTTACTCTCTATTACATTCACTATGTCAGCCCCTCTGCAAATGTTAAATAAGCAGCGAGGCAAACAGTATACACTTTGCAACTCAGTATACAGGCATCCATGCTCATGTATCAATCTGCATGCTATTTAAGGGTAGGGTCGCACGGAGCACTTCTGCTGTGGATGCGCCGACGGAAGTCACAAGAGCGAGCTCCCTGCTGCGGAAGGGCAGCTCTGTGTCCGCTCGTAGCAGCAGGTTTCCCGCTGTAGACACAGTGCCTGCTTGTAGTAGATGCACAGCGGGAAATCCGCCATTACAAGCGGACTCACAGAGCTACCTGGCCATAGCAGGGACCTTGTTCTTGTGACTGCCACTGGTGCATCCGCAGCCTGAAATACGCTGCAGATGCGCTTAGTGTGACCCTACCCTAAGCATATGCTTCTGATACAAATTTTGGGAGATTTGTTTATCTCTACCTTGGATGAATTCAAACCTACTGTATTGGGGGAGATTTATCAAAACCTGTCCAGTGGAAAAGTTGCCCATAGCAACCAATCAGCTAACTTCTTTCATTTTCAACAAGGCCTCTGCAAAATTAAAGAAGCAATCTGATTGGTTGCTATGGGCAATTGGGCAACTTTTTCTTTGCACAGGTTTTGATAAATCACCCCCATTGGGATTGTTGCAGATTTTACCTGTAGATTTATGCATGTAAACTCTGCAGAAAATTACAGCAGAATCCAGGATGAATCTGGTGCAAAATCTGCGGTTAACCATACAAATTTTCTGTGGAATTTTAGTTTTAAAAAAAATCTACTGCTTGTCGATCTACCTAAGGCTATGTTCACATGGCGGAATTTTCGAGCGGAATTCCACAGGAATATTCCACTCAGAAATTCCTCTGCAGGAGAGTCCAATTGATTTTAATGGGATTCTGCTGCACTATGCACGCTGCGGAATTTCCCGATTACGGCATCGGCAGAAACATTGAACCTGAATGCATTGCTGCCTATGGTGACGGCACATTTTTGAGTAGTCATAGTGCCCGCCGTATCAAGTAAATGTGTGGAATATAGGATACCGACCTCTAAATATAAATATAAATATATATATAAAAATAAAAAAGAGTTAATACTGACTAGTTGAATAAAATTATATATTTATTGTAGTAAAATAATGTTATAGATAGTCCAAGCAGGGCCATTGCTGTGGACTAGGGTAAATAGATACGATATTAAATATACAATATTGAATATATGATGGATACATGTAAATGACAATGAAATGGAAATGTCCTTAAAACAGCGACCTAGTGCAGAGTAGAATTGTAGCCAGTTATTGAAACTGTAGATTTTGAAATTGTGGTATAATATTGAAACTGTAGCCAGTTAACAGTTGACCTCCTATATGCTGTAGTAAAGTCACTGTATGGTATTAGAGTCACTGTATGGTCACCAGAAAATAATTACAGTTGAAGGTATTGCTGAGAGTTTGGTGCTCTGCACCACTCAACGCACCGCTGATGTGGAAGGTCCCGGGATATTAGTCCTGCTATGTAGCGAACTCCGTGCTGCAGACTGGCACAGCTGGGCAGCCGGCTCAAGGGTGATGTAGACTGCGCGGGAATACACTGCACGGACATCACCCTTGAGCCGGCTGCCCAGCTGTGCCAGTCTGCAGCACGGAGTTTGCTGCATAGCAGGACTACCATCCCGGGACCTTCCACATCAGCGGTGCGTTGAGTGGTGCAGAGCACCAAACTCTCAGCAATACCTTCAACTGTAATTATTTTCTGGTGACCATACAGTGACTCTAATACCATACAGTGACTCTAATACCATACAGTGACTCT
Organism: Hyla sarda; assembly: GCF_029499605.1. NCBI lineage: Eukaryota > Metazoa > Chordata > Amphibia > Anura > Hylidae > Hyla > Hyla sarda. The sequence continues at coordinate 192,687,827 of NC_079195.1, read as the reverse complement.
AATACCATACAGCGACTTTACTACAGGATATAGGAGGTCAACTGTTAACTGGCTACAGGTTCAATATTATATAATAACTGGCTACAGGTTCAATATTATACCACAATTTCAAAATCTACAGTTTCAATAACTGGCTACAATTCTACTCTGCACTAGGTCGCTGTTTTAAGGACATTTCCATTTCATTGTCATTTTTATTTTTACACGTATCCATCGTATATTTAATATCGTATATATTTACCCTAGTCCACAGCAAATGCCCTGCTTGGACTATCTATAACACTATTTTACTACAATAAATATATAATTTTATTCAACTAGTCAGTATTCACTCTTTTTTATATATATCTAGAGGTCGGTATCCCATATTGTTTTTTGTTTATTTATTTATTGGCACGTAGGGTTGCTTGCAACACCAGTACCTCGCTATATATATATATATATATATATATATATATATATATATATATATATATATATACATATATATATATATATTTTCCCATATAGTGTGAGCCCCCCGCCTTCCAGTTGTTTCCTAAATGTGTGGAATGTCCGGCTGTAAACATGAAGGATGCCTCATGTGGTCGTCACCCTGTATACACTATAATAAAACAATAATAAGAATAAATGACCACCTCCACTCCCATAAAGAAATAATCATTTTGACAATCTACACGTTACCGTTCATAATTTTTTGCGTCTTCACAATACACCACACGGATATATACTGTATTTGTAGGATTTTTGCATGTGTTTCCAGCCAGGAGAACAGCTGGATGAGAAGTGACTAGTGCATATATACGTCTGGCAGTTTATTTCTGGAGGGCAAATGGTTTGCGGTGGCCCAGATATCCAGATATCACACCATCTGTATCCCACACACAATAAGCAGACACGGTCACCCAGTGGGAAAAAATAAATAAAAATAAATAAAACGAAGGTGACACAAAATATCCCAGCTGTCACAAAATCTGCTGCTCAACAATGTAGTGTCCCAGAAAGTTCTGGATCAGTAAACGCCATGTCTGAGTGACTTCTCCCATAGACCACACATCATTAACAAGTGCCCAAATCTGACAGTAGCAAGCGCTTGCATAACAAAGCTGATGGTCTGGACGTGGGAGAGGTGAACAGTACAAAGGCTGATGACAAAACAGTAATTAGTATGATGGCATCCTCCGATATTCACAGGTCATCCCTAGTCTACGCACACCGCCATTGGGACCTGGCCATGGGTTGATCGCTGCTTATTGTCGAATATCTGGTTTGTCTTGTTTGGTTAGGTCACAGATTTTCACTGTTTACTCAGAACAAAAAGTCCTAAGGGGAATTTTTTTCTGATAAATATCAGCTTCACTTTGTTTGAAGCAAAAGATTTTTTTTCTAACTTTTTACACTTGCTAATTTTTCAGATAATTTGAGTCTACAAACAAATGGTCCATTACCGCCCTCATAGGTAAAAATTATTTCAAGGTAAGGCTTGTAAGCGATGATAAAATGTGTAAGGTGGTGGGGAGACACATCAAGTTCACTTTAAAAAATGGATGCTCTACTGATCTTGTAGTGGGAAATTGTGAAAACTGTATGATTAATGGAAGTTCTTATTTTGTACCTGAGCATTGCAATGTGATTTGGAACTACTGTTTTGTTTCCTTTAGGCGTTGGGCTAGATTCACTTCTGTGTTGGAGGCTCCCTATGTGGCCTCCATCACAGATTTAGGTTGGATTCAGCTCATAAAGTTGGCCATTCTATTGCACGATGGACCCCAACAAAGACTGACAAGCTCTATTGACTTTAATAGGGTCAGTCAGGTTTCCCGCAGGTGTCCGTAATTTTGCTGGATGTTAATGGGACAAATTATTTAAAGCACAACTGTCATGAAGTTTGGGCCATATAACCTAACCATAGTACAGCGGGGCAGAAAAGCAGTTAGTTAGCCACCAATTGTGCAAGTTCTCCCTTAAATAGATGAGGGGCCTGTAATTTTCATCATAGGTATACCTCAACTATGAGAGACAGTATGAGAAAAAAATCCATAAAATCACATTGTCTGATTTTTAAAGAATTTGTTTGCAAATTATGGTGGAAAATAAGTATTTGATCACCTACAAACAAGCAAGATTTCGGGCTCTCACAGACCTGTGACTTCTTCTTTAAGAGTCTCCTCTGTCTTCCACTCGTTACAAATTGTAGACCTGCACCAGTCTGGGGAGACTGAATCTGCAATAGGAAAGCAGCTTGGTGTGAAGAAATCAACTGTGGGAGCAATTATTAGAAAAAGGAAGAAATACAAGACCACTGATAATCTGGGGCTCCACGCAAGATCTCACCCGGTGGTGTCGAAATGATCACAAGTACAGTGAGCAGAAATCCCACGGGGGGGGGGGGGGGGGGGACTTAGTGAATGAAATACATGGGGGAACCTAGTGAATGACTTGCAGAGAGTTGGGACCAAAGTAAAAAAGGCTACCATCAGTAACACACTACGCCGCCAGGGACTCAAATCATGCAGTGCCAGGCGTGTCCCCCGGCTTAAGCCAGTACATGTCCTGGCCCATCTGAAGTTTGCTAGAGAGCATTTGAATGATCCAGAAGAATATTGGGAGAATGCCATATGGTCAGATGAAAATATTACAATCAATTCATTAATAAAAATATACAAAAATTTATATAAGGTGCATATCAATCATCATGTAAACTCAGAATGTACTTACTGCATAGTGTATTCATAACTTTTTTTGTAACTAGTATGGCTGTGTGTCGGCACTGTAATGTGGCTATAGTAATGTCGATGGCTTCTTCTGATTTGTCCACATCTTCGGCCTCATAACACATAGGCGGCGGGATGGCGCGCATGCGTCTTGCGTTTACACCACGCTAGAGGGGTTTATGGCGTCTGAGCCTGCATTATAATATCATATGGTGAGTGGAGATCCCAGCTCATTATTTTTAATTTGTACAGGTGTATACACTTAGCCCATTGATAATAATTAACTGTATATGAACTATATGAATGCACTATGCACTTTTTTTCTGCAATTTATGTTATGAATACACTATGTAATAAGTATATTCTGTGTTTACATGATGATTGATATGCACCTTATGAATTTTTGTATATTTTTATTAATTAATTAATTGTAATATTTGCTGTGATCACTAGCCCTAATATAAGTGTGGTAGTCACCATTTTGTACATAGCTTGAGAAAGATCAGGATGAGCTGATCGAAACATTGCTGTTTTTGACACTTGTTAAATAAATCACTGGATTTTTTTATGCTGTCTAAAAAGTGAGCCCCTAACCTGGACTCCAAAACCTGCGTGCACCTTCAGAAGTTTTTTCTAATTGGGATGTGCTGCTTTCCTTTTGCAGAATTACTTTTACATTTTTTTTATTCCAGCTTTTATTAACCAAAAAAAGTGGTTTTCTTTGCAGACACCAACAGTCAAGCTTGACCAGGGGTTTGTAGGGACTGCTGTGTGATTGACACATAGGTCCCTTATCTTCTTTATGTGCGTGCCAACTTGAATTATCAGAGCAAGTGCTCGCTCCCAATGTCTGGAACCTCCTAGAGGCAGAGAAAAAAAAAAAGCTGTCACAGAATGACAGAAAGTAAGGGGTTACACTAAGCACTGAACTGCTGACAAGGTTTAGAGAAGAGAGAGGAGGAGATTACACTGCAGAACTGTGAACAACTTTGCTTTATAGGTAGTGACAGATGAAAAGGAAGCCTTGATTTACCTTTGAGGAATGTTGCGGGTCATTTTCAGCTGGCAGACAGGCTCAGCATGAAAGTACATAGTCCAGGCTTTCTAGGGCTCTCTCACTCTCCCCTGCACAAAACAAATGGTAATCCCTTCCTGTAATTTGTCCTGATCTAGCTGTTACTAGAGACAGATCTGCCCTGACAATAGGCAGTGGTCAGCAGATTGCAAGTAAGTGAGACACATAGTGGCCAAGACTTTAGAGCTGTTTGTTAGGAGTTTACAAATATGTTACAGATAACATAGGGTAGTAAATGGAGGGAAGCTATTTAAAACTGTCCCCATGTAAGTGAACAATGTTTGGTGGCATCAATTTTGTAGACTATTGTTGCCTATGGTCATGTGTATTGATCAATAAAGTTTATCAGAGTAAGAATTCATCCAGGTTGTATTCCCTATGCTTATGCAGCTGTAGTTTCCCTCCCTCATAGTGTCATGGATAGCTGAATAAACTACCGGCTTGATGTAGGCCATGATAAGCTGTCAGATAAGTATCACAGATGGCAGAACATTACTATGTAGTAATAGGATAGTGTCAGTCTTGTTTTGACCTCTTGTTCAAATAATGTCCCAATGACTACCCTTTATAACTCCTACAAGATCTCAATGATGGGACGGTAGGAAGGAAGGTGTTGATGGCTATGACTAGTGTTTGTGACAGTCCCTTTCCCAGGCTTGTTTCTCAGTAACTAATCTGGCCTCAGGCAAAGCTAGAAGGAGGTCAATTGTCTCTGGAACCCACAGGACGGGTTTCCTAATGAGTGGTTTTCGAAATAAAGGTGTGGGAAGATGCAACTTCATGTAAACTGGATGTATCATTAAAATCATTATGGTCTTGTCATCTAAACATACTGTATGTGGCTCAGGACTCTCTGACATTGCTAGGTGCTTATTTATATTGTGTAATGCCATTTGGGGAATGATGTTTGTGGTTTTAGTAAAAGAAAATAGGTTACGGTAGAATGACTAAGTAATATATGTGAAGACATACTAGGATATAACAATGCTACAAGGCAATGTGTCACCTGACAATAGCCTATTCTTTAAATCACATTTTTATTCTTAACAGATTCATTAAGAAGTTTGGGTAATTTTTCTTTTTTAATTTTCACAACACCATCTACTTTAGTTTACAAAATACTGAAATCTTGCAGTTTTTACTCATCCACTAGGTTCAGAATTGCTTTAGAGCTCTGTTTGTGGGGACTCTGTTTGTGAAACACAAAACTAAACCAATGGGCCCTAACGGATCCCATTGATTTTAAATGGGTCAATCTGTAATCCGTCTGGTCTCCATTTGACCCGTAGTTGGGCCAGGACTTGTCACTGTTGCATATTGTCACATAATGCATATTATGCTTGTATAAAAACTTTACAAATTCTGTACGAATTCTCAGCTCAAACACACATGCATAGCCATTCTGTGGGGTGGGAAGACAGGGAGTGGCTGCTTATATGAATAAGTTAAGCAAGGAAAACCAACCAGGGTCAAATTAATTACCCTCTGATAACAGATACCCAGGATACGCAGGCCTCATACATTTATTGGGTATCCTTCATAGTCTGATGCTTTGTTTCTTAAGGCTATGTTCACATGTACGCAGATTTGATGCACATCCACCATTTGTATTTTGATCAACTTGCTTCTCAGCATAATTAGTATGCATTTTGATCAAAAAGTACAAGCCCACTCGCCACGTCAAGGCCACCTAGTCAGAGTGGGTCCCTAACCTAATAGTGGTGTAGCACGGGGCAGCGACCACTGCCTCCAAGACCGCATGCCCACAGGGGGAATGACCAGTGGCCAGGCAGCCTCATTACTGCCCGACCAAGCCTCTGGCTTTGGGCCGCACCACCCCACAGACAAAGAATCACAGAAACAATATCCGCCACAGAGAACCACACCAGTGTGAACAACCTGTTAGTGTTTGAATTTATGCTGAGAAGCAAGTAGATCATAATACAAATTGTGGATGTGGGGCTGTGTTTCTTTGTCTCTATTTTTGTTTTACAATTGTAGTCTGTCCCCTCTTTCGTAGCCTGCACTCTGCTCCACTCATTCCGTCAAGGCATTTTTAATTAGCAGGAGACTGCATAAGGGTTTCCTCTGGCAGGGAGCACATGGTAGGTATTCACATTAGTGTGGTTGCACTGCGGCGGTGATTGTTACTGTGATGCTTTGTCTGTGGGGTAGTGTGGCTCTGAGCAGGAGTGGGGCTGCCTGGCCACTGGGTCGCTCCCCCTGTGGGCATGGTGTTGCGGTGGTGGTGGCCACCGCCAGGTGCTACACCAATGTTGCGTTAGGGACCCAATCTAAATAGATGGCCTTGACGTGGCGAGTGGGCTTGTACTTTTTGATCAAAATGTATACTAACAACCTGTCAGTGTTCGAATTTATGCTGAGAAGCAAGTAGATCAAAATACAAATTGTGGATGTGCTGCTGTGTTTTTTTTTTCTCCATTTTTTTTTTAACAGCATACAAAATAAGTATTTTCTTAGGTTTTCCCAGGTTGCATTGTGGCCAGAGACATTACATCACTAGTCAGGTGTTAAAAGGGAGCCTGTTTGCTTCATTGGGTGGAGCGACCAATGGGTGGGAAGGAGATAATTCTCCACAGGGCTGCAGGGAATTGTAGCTTAGGTATGCTGCAATGGGTGGGATGACAGGAAATAGCCATTTCACAATATGAAAGCAAAAGCATTATAGTGGACTCACAACTTAGCCCCAGGACAAGCACAGATCCTTCCTAAGCATGTCCAGTACTATCTGGAAGGTAAGTACTAAAGTCACCTTATGGTGCATAACCCCTTTAACCCATGGCTCTCTAGCTGCTGGAAAACTACAACTCCCATTATGCCCTGCCAGCTGAAGGCAACAGCTACAGAGCTTCAGGTTGGGGAACACAGGTCTAAAAGTGCCCCTATACCTTAGAGTAATAAAGGTATTCTAACCCTCTGCTTTTGATGAGTTTCAGTGACTGTCTGGTGCCCTCCCGACTCTCCACCAACAGATGATGTCCGTGTAGAGAGGGTCGGACATGTTGGATTTTCACTACCTGATCCTATTGTTCTGAGAGGAATAAGTCAACACCAGAATGATTTAGTGCTGGGCGGTATACTGGTTCATACTGAATACCGAAATTTTTGTCCCGCACGATATGAAGTTTTCTCATACCGCAATACCGGTTGGGCCCCTCCCCCTCAGGAATGAATGAATTTTCAACCCAGCGCTGGGCTGCCCCCATTGGGGAACTAATCACATGTTACCCGTAAGCGCTGCCTTCCTCGTCCTCCTGTTTCTTGCAGGCCGCCGGCACTGGAACTCTATACTGTACGCTGTATCCCTATGCCCGGGCTGCAATTAATAAACAAAATAAACTTTAACTCACCTCCCGTTGGTCTGGTACGGGCCTCACCTGCTTCCTGGGGATGGGAACGTCGGAGAGCCGTCAGCCTATCCGCGGCCCCAGCGATGTTCCGCCTCGGCCGGTGATAGGTTGAGCACACTGTCATGTAAGAAACCACAACAAACAGGAGGATCAGGAGGGCAGTGCTTGCAGGTGACATGTGATTAGTTCCCTGATGGGGACAACGCAGCACTGGGCTGATAATTCATTTGGGGGAGGGGGGAAGAAGCAGAACAGCGCTTGCGACCCGCAAGCGCTATTCTGCTTCTTCCCCTCCCCCCCCCCAAATTAATTATCAGCCCATCGGGGAACTAATCACATGTCACCTGCAAGCACTGCCCTCCTGGTCCTCCTGTTTGTTGTGGTTTCTTACATGACAGTGCGCTCAACCTATCACCGGCCGAGACGGAACATCGCTGGGGCCGCTGATAGGCTGACGGCTCTCCGACATGATTTGGGGGGGGGGGGAGAGAAATACCGTTATATACCGTGGAACCACTATAAGTTACTAAAATACCGTGATACACATTTTCGGTATTACCTCCCAGCTCTAGAATGATCTGACTGTAGCATACTCCCCCCCCTCCCCCCCTCATAGAGGATACATGAACATTCGACCATGTCAAACATCCATGTGTATAAGAGGTCAGGAGAGAACAGTTACTGAAAGTTCAGCAGACAGTTACTAAAAGTGTATGGGTGTATGGTCACCCTAATGTATGCCGGGAAGAGAGGGCTGGGTGCAGGTACCTTCATACTCCAGGAAAAGAACACTACTTGAGCTTGTGGTGCCATCTGCTTCTACTCTAAATCAGGTTGTTGTGCTATTAATTGATTCAACAACCTTATTACAAGATAAAGAAAAGCCCACGCTAATGATTCTCATTAGGTGCATTTACAAGCAAGGTTCTGGCGATATATTTGGATTAGGTTGCAGCCACCCGCACCTATATGAGACAGCTGAAAAAGTTATTTACTGACTGATTAATATGCTCAAGTAGCTTATGGACAAAGTGCATTGCTAGTGAGCCATGCCTGCTGTGTATAGGAAATTGTGTCCTGCCACTATCTAACATCAAGGAAGTCCAGCTACATAATAACCAGACTTAGAGGCTGATCACGAAGGTGTCACATGCTTGGTTATCTCAACTTGTGTTCATGCTGCAGAATGATCTTCAAATTTTTATTTTTACTTATTTATCTTCAAAGCCTTTGTTTTTTGTGGCGTTTTTGGCTTTAAAACAATAACAAAATCTCCTGCATTTTTTGTAGCATTTTTCCAAAATAACATGTTTTAGTATGTATGATTTTTTCTTCTTGTTTTTTTTTTCCTGTTACAAGTCATGAAGAATGTGAAAAAAAAAAAACACTACAAATAATGCAACACACATTTATCATATTGCTATAGCAATATATACGTCCATTCCAGGCTGGTAAATTTCCTTTGGCAAAAACTGAGAACATAAGTGTCTGTATTATTGTCCATACATGCTCTGATTAGTACTGACTAGGACTAATACATATAACTTTACTTTAAGGACCTTTAACTATGCATTTGATGACTTGACTATGCATAACAGTGGATTAAACACAACATGACATTTTGACTATGCATGTAACATAATACTCATGACTAGACTTAATACTTTACTTTTTGTCACTGTGGGGGCTTGTGATAGACGGCAATAAGAATAATAAAAAAAATATATATATATTTTTAAAATTCAGCCCACAATATCCATACTGATGATTACTAGCCCTGGGGGACCCTTGTGGGTACTGTGGTTACCACGGGGTGTAGCGGTGTAGACAGAGGGGCAAGATGGTATTAACCCCCGGGGCAAGGTATTGTTAACCATTAATGTTCATGACGCCAGAGTGGTTTTTGGGTACCGGAACCACACAAATGATATCTCTGCTATTCCAATGGCTAGGTAGTGAAAGGAGAGCCCACAATCAGTTATGGTTTAATGGAGGCTTTACTGAGTTTAAATAGATGGTATTATCTTCACAGCTAGGCCAGAATCCCAGAGAGGTGGCCAGGAACACAGAAGGACTTTGCAGCTTGCTGGGACCAATTAGGCTGGTAATAGACAATTATCTTGAGGCTTGACTTTAGTCTGGAGAATTGTAATGGCCACCCCCTTATATAGAGGGGGGGGGCTGAGCCAAAGCCCATTGGTCAAGCTGCGGGTCATAGGTTAAGCTGGTGCCCTCTGGGTAACGTGGCAAAATAGACATAACATGTGACATTTCAAAGGTCCTTTAGACAACTGCTGGAGTCCTCCAAAGGTCCTTTATGCTAACTATACATTAGGACACTGACTATCCATAAAATACAATAGATAACAGTACAGTAACAGCATGGGAGACACTGCAGGAGAGCCCCCAGGTTACTGAGGGACTAAACCTGACAGGGCCCAAGGGTAGTACAGTTCTGTACTGGGACATTACAACCCCCCCCCCCCCCCCCCCCCCAAGTAACACAAGTCGCCCTCGACGCAGGTTTCGTCAGAGTTGAGGGTCGAGGTGGCCCTGGGGCCAGATGCAGTCCTGAGGCTTTTTCTGTAAACAAACATCCATTCCAGGCTGGTAAATTTCCTGTATTATTGTCCATACATGCTCTGATTAGTACTGACTAGGACTAATACATATAACTTTACTTTAAGGACCTTTAACTATGCATTTGATGACTTGACTATGCATAACAGTGGATTAAACACAACATGACATTTTGACTATACATGTAACATAATACTTATGACTAGACTTAATACTTTACACTAGACATTTGCGGATTGGGTTGCCTGAGGCTTTCTGCCCAATGCCTTGGCTACTGGGGTCCCTTGGCATTTAAAACACTTCTCCCCAAAACACTATATTAAGTTTATTCTAGACACTTTTATGTTAGACAACTGATATATATAACATTTTGATATTTCTGTTACCTTATATTGACTACGTGTATTAGTTTAGTATCAGGAGAACTTTCTGGCCAGGAAAGTATCTTGCGCATGAATATAATATTATATGACATTAGAGACATTTGACATATAATATCAAGTAGACTGTGAAATTTTGAGTGCTACAGTACTACAGTATGTGACTTGTGGTGTACATTACTTATGAGTACTTTTTATGTGTACTGTTTATGTGTACACGGCTATGTGTACTTTAGTGTGCTTTAATGTACCACACAATCTGTTTCTTATATATGTACAAGATGCTGGTGGTGGGGTGACATGTGCTTCTCCCGAGTAAATCAGGACTAACCCCCTATAAGCAGACTACCAGACATTTAAAAAAAACTGTACACGGTGACTTTTGGTGTACAATAACTTATATACATTTTATTGGACCTGGACAAACACATTATAGGACCATAACATTTCAGTTTTCCTCCGTACACATTTTATAAAACAGTATATATTACTTTGAGTATTTACATAACAGTTCATGTACTGCTCGGTAGTCCATGTACAGAAGGTTTGCTTTGTTCAGTCAACTCAGGGTCCGATTCCGAGAAGACTGGTATGCAGCTAACATTAAATCTCCTACCCCAAGGAGTCTTTTGGCTGAAGCTGGGCACATACTTACTAAGCTTGGTTGCAAAAAGAACAAAAACTTTTCTTGACAAGTCTGTCAGGTACATTTCTTGATCGTTGCAGGAATCTGGAACAACAAAGAGGTGCTACTGCACAACAGCCAGTTAGTCTTGGGTTAGGCCAAACCTCCTTGACAGCTGGAGTAGGCCTGGGTACTTTTGTGGGTGCCCGCTGGTTAGGCCAAACCTCCTCGCTCATAGGATTAGGCCTGGGCACATCTGTACAGGAACCTTGAGTTTGAAACTGGGGATCCACCGCAGGTGGATCTGCATACTCCTCTTGGACAACTGCTCCCTTGACACTTGGAGGTAGAGGACCATTAAGAAGATTTGAGTGTGCCGTCTCTTTAAGAGGAATTGAGTGCGCTGTCTCTTTAAGATGATTTGGGTGCACTGGCCCTATAAGATGATTTGGGTGCGCTGGCCCTTTAAGAGGCTTAGGGGGTTGCTGCAACAGCTTGTTCCTACTATGGGTATTGACAGCAGACTTAGACTTTTGACTTACTGGAATGACTGTAGCTTTGCGGCCTTCCATGTGCTGGTCACTAGCACTGAGATCTCTGTTGTTTGCTGTTCCTCTGCAGGGAGTATAAGCGAGAGAGAATTGTAATGGCTGCCCCCTTATGTAGAGGGGGGCTGAGCCAAAGCCCATTGGTCAAGCTGCGGGTCATAGGTTAAGCTGGTGCCCTCTGGGTAACATGTGGCAACATTGACCTAACATGTGACATTTCACAGGTCCTTTAGACAACTGCTGGAGTCCTCCAAAGGTCCTTTATATTAACTATACATTAGGACACTGACTATCCATAAAATACAATAGATAACAGTACAGTAACAGCAGGGGAGACACTGCAGGAGAGCCCCGAGGTCATTGAGGGACTCAACCTGACAGGGCCTAAGGCTAGTACAGAACCATGTTCTGTACTGGGACATTACAGTACTCTCATGTCATTTAGTTAAAGGGGTACTCAGGCGAAAAACATTTTATACCCTATTCATGTCTAGCCATCACGCCCCCTCCCAAAGACATGAATTGAAGTGGTGTGGCATGACGTCACGAACACGGAAGCTCCAAGCTTCTGTGTTCCGGATGCCGCCAATACCGGCCCGGAGATCGCTGGGGTCCTGCCGCTGGGGGGGGATCAGACATCTTATCCCTTATACTTTGGATAGGGGATAAGATGTTTTTCACCGGAGCACCCGTTTAACCCGTTAAGGACCACAGGCATATGGGTACGCTCTGACGCCCCGGTACTTAAGGACCAAGGGCGTACCTCTAGGCACACCGTGCAAATTCCCGGGGGGGGGGGGGGTCATCAGACCAATAGCAGATCGGGGGGTTGACTTTCGGTTTCCTTGTTCTGCCCACCCACAATAGGCTGGGCAGAATGGGGAAACCAACGAGGACCGGCGGCAGAAGAAGATGGCGATGCGGCTCCCTGGATCCTACAGAAGTCGGTGAGTTGCCTAACAACATCTGGAGGTCTACAGTTTGAGACCACTATACAGTGGTCTCTAAACTGTGGCCCTCTAGATCTTGCAAAACTACAACTCCAAGCATGCCCAGACAGCTGTTTGCTGTGTGGGCATGCTGGGATTTGCAGTTTCGCAACAGCTGGAGGGCTACAGTTTGGAGATCACTGTGCAGTGGTCTCTAAACTGTAGCCCTCCAGATGTTGCAAAACTGCAAATCCCAGCATGCCCAAACAGTAAACAGCTGTCTCGGCATGCTGGGAGTTGTAGTTGCGTACCTCCAGCTGTTGCATAACTACATCTCCCAGCATGCCCTTCGGCGATCAGTACATTCTGGGAGTTGTAGTTTTGCAACAGCTGGAGGCACATTGGTTGGAAAATACAGGTAACAGAACATAACTGAAGGTTTTCCAACCAGTGCGCCTCCAGCTGTTGCAAAAGTACAACTCCCAGCATGCACGGTCTGTCAGTGCATGCTGGGAGTTGTATTTTGACCCCCCACCCCCCATGTGAATGTACAGGGTACATTCACACGGGCAGGTTTACAGTGAGTTTCCTGCTTCAAGTATGAGCTGCGGCAAATTTTTCGTCGCAGAGCAAACTCCTAGCGGGAAACTCACTGTAAACCTCCGCCTGTGTGAATATACCCTAAAAACACTACACTAACACATAATAAAGGGTAAAACACTACATATACACCCCCTTACACTGTCCCCCCCCCCCCCCCCAATAAAAATGAAAAACGTATTGTACAGCAAAACAACAACTCCCAGCATTTCTGGACAGCCACTGACTATCCAGGCATGCTGGGAATTTAGCAACAGCTGGAGGCACCCTGTTAGGGGTATTCTACGCCAGTGATTCCCAGTGTCCATCCCTATGCAATTCCTCATTTAGTCCTCAAATGCACATGGGGCTCTCTCACTTCGGAGCCCTGTCGTATTTCAAGGAAACAGTTTAGGGCCACATATGGGGTATTTCCGTACTCGGGAGAAATTGCACTACAAATTTTGGGGGGCTTTTTCTCCTTTTACCCCTTATGAAAAGGAAAAGTTGGGGACACTTATTTGTTAGTGTAAAAAAAATAAAAAAAATAACATGCTGGTGATGCCCCATACTTTTTATTTTCACAAGCGGTAAAAGGAAAAAAGACCCCCAAAATTTGTAACGCAATTTCTCCTGAGTACGGAAATACCCATATGTGGGCGTAAAATGCTCTGTGGGTGCACAATAAGGCTCAGGAGTGAGAGCGCACTATGTACATTTGAGGCCTGATTTGCACAGGGGTGGCTGATTTTACAGTGGTTCTGACATAAACGCAAAAAAATAAATACCCACATGTGACCACATTTTGGAAACTACACCCCTCACGGAACGTAACAAGGGGTATAGTGAGCCTTAGCACCCCACAGGTGTTTGACGAATTCTCGTTAAAGTTGAATGGGAAAATAAAATAAATTTTCACTAAAATGCTGGTGTTATCCTACATTTTTCATTTTCACAAGGGAAAATAGGAAAAAGCCCCCCAAAAATGTTAACCCATTTCTTCTAAGTAAGGAAATACCCCATATGTGGATGTAAAGTGCTCTGCGGGTGCACTACAATGCTCAGAAGAGAAGGAGCGCCATTGGGCTTTTGAAGAGAAAATTTGTTCAGAATTGAAGGCCATGTGTGTTTACAAAGCCCCCATAGTGCCAGAACAATTGACCCCCCACCTGACCCCATTTTGGAAACTACATCCCTCACAGAATTTAATAAGGGGTGCAGTGAGCATTTACGCCCCACAGGTGTCTGACAGATTTTTGGAAGAGTGGTCCGTGAAAATGAAAAATGTAATTTTTCACTTGCTCAGCCCACTGTTCCAAAGATCTGTCAAACGCCAGTGGGGTGTAAATGCTCACTGCACCCCTTATTAAATTCTGTGAGGGATGTAGTTTCCAAAATGCGGTCACATGTGGCTGTTCTGGCACCTGGGGGGGGGGGGGGGGTTGTAAACGCACATGGCCCCTGACTTCCATTCCAAACAAATTCTCTTTCCAAAAGCTCAATGGCGCTCCTTCTCTTCTGTGCATTGTAGTGCACCAGCAGAGCAGTTGACGTTCACACATGTGAACGTCCATACTCAGAAGAAATGGGTTTACAAATTTTGTGGGTAATTTTCTCCTATTACCCCTTGCAAAAATGTAAAATTTGGGGAAAAACCTGCATTTTTGTAAATTTTTTTTTTTTTTTTCATTTACACATCCAACTTTAACAAATCGTCTTCAAACACCTGTGAGATGTTAAGGCTCACTGTACCCCTTGTTATGTTCCTTAGGGGGGTGTAGTTTCCAAAATAGTATGCCATGTGTGTTTTTTTTTTTATTTTATTTTTTTTCTGTTCTGGCACCATAGGGGCTTCCTAAATGCGACATGACCCCCCCCCCCCCCCCCCCCAAACCATTTCATCAAAATTTGCTTTCTAAAAGCCAAATTTGACTCCTTCTCTTCTAAGCATTGTAGTTCGCCTGCAGAGCATTTTACGTCCTAACATGGGTTATTTCCATACTCAGAAGAGATGGGGTTCCAAATTTTGGGGGGCATTTTCTCCCATTACTCTTTGTAAAAATGGTAAATTTGGGGGGGAAACTTCACTTTAGTGAAAACATTTTTTTTTTTCATTTACACATCCGACTTTAACAAAAAGTGGTCAAACACCTGTGGGGTGTTAAGACTCACTGGACCCCTTGTTACGTGCCTTGAGGGGTGTAGTTTTCAAAATGGTATGCCATGTGGGGGGGGGGGGGGGTTCTGTTGTTCTGGCACCATAGGGGCTTCCTAAATGTGACATGACCCCAAAAGCCATTTCAGAAAAACTCACTCTCCAAAATCCCATTGTCGCTCCTTCCCTTCTGAGCCCTCTACTGCACCGGCCGAACACTTGACATACACATATGAGGTATTTTCTTACTCGAGAAAAATTGGGTTACAAATTTTGACAGGATTTTTCTCCTTTTACCCCTTGTAAAAATTCTAAAACTGGGTCTACAAGGACATGCGAGTGTAAAAAATTAAGATTTTGAATTTTCTCCTTCACTTTGCTGCTATTCATGTGAAACACCTAAATGGTAAACACACTTACTGAATGTCATTTTGAATACTTTGAGGGGTGCAGTTTTTATAATGGGGTCATTTGTGGAATATTTCTAATATGAAGGCCCTTCAAATCCACTTCAAAACTGAACTGGTCCCTGACAAATTCAGATTTAGAAAATTTTGTGGAAAACTGCTGCTGAACTTTGAAGCCCTCTGATGTCTTCCAAAAGTAAAAACATCTCAACTTTATGATGCAAATATAAAGTAGACATATTGTATATGTGAATCAATATATAATTTATTTGGAATGTCTATTTTCCTTTAAAAGCAAAGAGCTTCAAAGTTAAAAAAATGTAAAATTTAAAAAAATTTCATCAAATTTATAAAATTTTCTCCAAGAAATGATACAAGTATCGGCGAAAATTTACCACTAACATAAATTAGAATATGTCACGAAAAAACTTTCTCGGAATCAGAATGAAAAGTAAAAGCATCCCAGAGTTATTAATGCTTAAAGTAACAGTGGTCAGATGTGCAAAAAAACGCTCTGGTCCTACAGTGAAAATTGTCTTGGTCTTTAAGGGGTTAAGTAAGGGGTACTTATCTGGTTAGCTTAGGAATGTTGAGAACCACTGCCCTATAGCACTATGAAATAAACACAGTCATATTCAGGATATAAACGGCCCTATTGCTATCTCTGAATTATTCCTGACACCGATATCCACTGGGCTACAGTCCATTGAAAACAATTTTAAAATATGGTATAAAATCTTTGCTGGGAGGTTTAAGACATCAAGTGCATATTCATAAAAAAAAAACAATATATTACTCATTGTTTTAATCTGCATATATATAATATATATACAGTGACCCCCCCCGACCTACGATGGCCCCGACATACGATCATTTCAACATACGATGCTTTTGTATGTCGGGGCCATCGCATAAACAGCTATCCGGCAGCGCAGACTGCTTCAGCTGCCACCAGATAGCCGTTGACGGTGCCCCGTGTGGTCCGCTGACTATCACTTACCTGTCCCCAGGGCTCCGGCGCATCCTCTTTTTTTTTTAAACTTTGTTTATTGAATTTTACAAATTTTATAAGAAGCAAGAAACACAAAATGTAAACAAGTAAAAGCAATAGAAATAGGCACAGGCGGGTAGCGCAGTACCGGCGCATCCTCTTCGGGATCCCCTGCATCGTCGGCGCTCTCCATCGTCGTCATCACGTCACTGCGCACGCTGTCCCGTCATCCAATAGTAGTGGCGTGCATAGTGACGTGATGGCGGCGACGGAGAGCGAAGATGCCGAGGATGCGGCGACAGCGATGGAAGGCGACATCCAGGGCAGCGGTGACGGTCTGGAGCGGCGGGGACACGTGAGTATGACCTCCAATACCAGTGGTCTTCAACCTGCGGACCTCCAGATGTTGCAAAACTACAACTCCCAGCATGCCCGGACAGCCGTTGGCTGTCCGGGCATGCTGGGTGTTGTAGTTTTGCAACATCTGGAGGTCCGCAGGTTGTAGACCACTGTCCTCTACTTTACATTGCACGGATCCCTCAACATATGATGGTTTCAAAAAACGATGGTCCATTTGGAACGGATTACCATCGTATGTTGAGGGACCACTGTACTTATATACTTTGTAAACATTGAGGTTTTTCTCTGCAGTGTAATGTCCAGTCACTTCCCACATTCTTCTCATAGTATAGATTGTCCGAGTAAGGTGCGCACATAGCACTACATAATGACTACACACGGGAGACCGTCTTGTAAAACACATAATTGCATGCAAAATGTCTATTTAAAAACCATGTTTACAAGCAAATTACTTGCCAACAACTTCATTTAGTGTTAGCTAATTATTTTGCAGCCTTTATCTAATGATACAGAAGGAAAGATAATGTCTTGGTGATGTTTGCGAGGAAGCTATTAACAATTTCCAGTGTGTCAATCACACATAAGGATGGATCTTTAGAATAGGGCCACTGAATTTTACTAACTGTGTTAAGTGACTACTGACCACAGATCTAAAATAATACATTTTATTGATACAAAGAATAAAAATACACATATGGGCAAAAAAAAAAAAACAAGTATGAACAGTACACAACAACTGGAGACACAACAATGAGAACGAAGATAATAGGCAAATCTCACCCCAAATGGCAAAAATGAAGCCAAAATTCAAGTGTACAGAACAGCTAAGTGCAAATGAGGAAAGTTCCTTCAGGTAAACAGGAAACAATACCAAATCCCAGAATGAATCTTAAATAAAAAAATATTACCAAGTGGTGAGAGTAGAAAGGGCATGGCCCCGGAAGAAGCCAGGAAGGAAGTGGCGAAACGTTGGGCAGTGGCGTCTCATCTCCCCTTTCTACTCTCACCACTTGGTAATATTTTTTTATTTAAGATTCATTCTGGGATTTGGTATTGTTTCCTGTTTACTTGAAAGAACTTTCCTCATTTGCACTTGGTTTTGTTGCCACTGATCGTCATTGCCACTGATCGTCATTTATATCTACTGCTGCTATACCTTATGCTGTTGCTATCCGCTGCTTGCGCCTGGAGAATCCCATAGTGGCTTGGAGGCTTTTGCTGGATTCTTGCAGTAAAAGGAATATAAACTACTAGAAAGTTAACAAAATGAAGTTGAGATATCTTGCATAAGATGAAGTTAAAGAGCACTACAAAAAATAATGTATTATTATTTCAATGCATCTATGAAGATCTATGTATCTCTCTAATTTTGTAAATATCTTTTGACCCCTTTCCCTGCCAAGGATATATATTTTCTGTCCTTGCAGGAAGGCAATTCAGTGGCTGAGGTCACATAAGATATCTCCTGGCTTCTGAAAGGCTCTACCTCAGGCTGGGTTGCACCTAGAGCTGCATTCTTAGGCTTGCTTTAAAGCCAAAATCTCAGCTCTAGCTACTATCCAGCATGAGATACAGCAGGTTGAAGTGGTAGCAGCATATATAGCAGCTTTTAACTCTGCCCATGGCTTTAAAGGGATACTCCGCTCTAAACATCTTATCCCCTATCCTTTGGATAGGGGATAAGATGTTAGATTGCTTGGATCCCGCTGCTGGGAACCCCCACAATCTCCAGGCCGACAGCAGCAGTCACGCCTCCTCCCATAAACATGTATGGAGGGCGCGTGGCGGCTGGCATCGCGGGACGGAGTTCGCTCTGTGCACCGAGTGACATGGGTGTGGCAGCGGAGATTGCGGGGGGTCATCAGCGGCGGGACCCTCACAATCTAACATCTTATCCCCTATCCTTTGGATAGTGGATAAGATGTTTTCAGCAGAGTACCCCTATAAGACCAATATTATACCTCTAGCTGCAACATGGTTAAAGTTAGAGCTGCATATTAGCACAGCTTTCATTTCGAGCAGCGTGGAGCAGGAAAGGGAATAGGTCAGCGGGATATGTACTGACAGGCTCGAGAAGTATGACTTGTGATCCTCCTACTTTGGGTTGGAGGTAGGTTGGGCACTCCATTCATTGTCTATGAAGCTGCAGCAGGGGGAGTCGGGCCCCGTTCTGGAGATTGCAGAGGAGTCCCCATTCCCCTCCTCCCCGATCAGATCTTTATTCCCTATCCTGTGGATATAGGATAAGTTTTTAACTGCTGGAACACCCATTTAACAAGTATTTATATCTATAATATTCTAGTCACAAGTTACACCTTCCACATGGTTCGTAAACTAGCTTTCCAAGTGCTACATGGTGGTCTATTTATATAGCAAACCAGTCACTAACCTACATGCAAATGTGTAATGAACATCTATTAGTTTTAGCAAAATTATGGGAATTTTTCCCCAGATATATTTTCAGCCATATGTGCATTTATGTAAACCTTACTTATAAAACTTAAGACGGACAGCTGTGGGCCATCTGTGTCTCACGCTGGAGAGACTAAAATCTGGTTCTCCTGGGGTAGGGCTAAATTTATCAAAAATTTTAGAAATGTTGAAGAACTGCAGGCTTTCCAACACTCTGACCCTTCTTTAAGCATTTTCATTGGTTGACTTAAGAGTGGTGCAACCTGTAGGTCAGGTCAAGAGGCCCTGTTTTTGGTTCCTTTCTTGTCTGGATACTTTAAGATGCAATAAATTACAGTGAGAACTTTCTGGAATCCCAGAACGGTGGCACATTCTCACAAGGCTCCAACCACAACAAAATGTAAACACGTCACTGGGTTTGATATTTTGGTATAGTTAATGACGTGTTAAACAGATACGACTTGTTTTGCTCTTTACATTGCTGTCTGTCTACTACAAATCTTTAGAGGAAATTGAGATGAATTGACCTTCAAGGGTCATGAGTCCATAAGTCCACTTTAAAGGGGTACTCCGGCACTTAGACATCTTATCCCCTATCCAAAGGATAGGGGATAAGATGCCTGATCACGGGGGTCCCGCCGCTGGGGACCCCCGTGATCTTGCACGCCGTACCCCGTTTATAATCAGTCCCCGGAGCGTGTTCGCTCCGGTTCTGATTACTTTCGATCACGGGGCCGGAGCATTGTGGTGTCAAGGCTCCGCCCCCTCAATGCAAGCCTATGGGAGGGGGCGTGACAGCTTTCACGCCCCCTCCCATAGGCTTGCATTGAGGGGCGGAGAGTGACGTCACATGGGGCGGAGGCGTGACATCACACGCCGCCCGCCCTGTGGTTGCCGGTAATCAGTCCTGGAGCGAACACGCTCCGGGCACTGATTACAAACGGGGTGCCACGTGCAAGATCACGGGGGTCCCCAGCGGTGGGACTCCCGCGATAAGGCATCTTATCCCCTATCCTTTGGATAGGAGAGAAGATGTCTAAGCACCGGAGTACCCCTTTTAATGTTTTGTCAAGATGTACAACATATCAAATGTTTTTGATTCTGACAGTGCCTTTTTATTTCACTGACTACACATAAGACAAACCAATGTCGATACCAGATGTGAACAATTTTGTGTAGAAAAAATGGGTGCAGGCTAAAATGGCAGCCAGCCAAAACCATGGAAAGAAAAATTCACTGTTCCTGGTGGAACATTCTTAGAAACCATAGACAATGCACAAAAGGCCTAATCTGCTGTGGGTGCAGGGAGGGGGGTGAAGTAGTGGGAACATGAGGAAGAGGAGAACAAAATTCACATAGTCCGGTGGTAGAGGAGGTGACCCAGCAAAAAAGGTGAAAACTCTGAAATCATTTTCACTGTAAAAATAAGCAATATCAGCACGTTAAATTGTTCTTGGGAGGGAAGGGGGTATATTTTCTTGTAAAAGACCGGTTTGGTCACATTGTCAGGTTTCTAATGGACAGGTGTTTGGAAAATTTGCAAGCACAGCACTTTAGAAGTAGGAACTCAAACCTTTCAATGTTCTCCACCCTGGCTAGACAAAAGCATGGGTTTGACTTAAAGGGGTACTCCGCCCCTAGACATCTTATCCCCTATCCAAAGTATAGAGGATAAGATGTCTGATCGGCTGCGGCTCCCCAGACAATCCAGTGCACGGAGCGAACTTCACTCCGTGCTGAATGACTGGCGATGTGGGCCGGAGGTTTGTGATATCCTGGCCACGTTCCCTCAATGCAAGTCTATGGGAGGGGGTGTGACGGCAGTCACTCCCCTCCCATAGACTTGCATTGAGGGGGCGCGGCCGTGACGTCATGAGCCTCTGGCGCTACACCCGACGCTCTTTAACGAACGCCGGGTGCAGCAGGGAGATCAGATATCAGACATCTCTCTATTCTTTGGATAAGGTATGTGATGTCTTGGGGCAGAGTACCCCTTTAGAGGACATCTGTAGTGTAATATAACTTATCCCCTATCTAAAGGATAGGGGATAAGTTATAGATCCCGGGATCTCCTGGACAGGGTTGCGGGAGTATGCTGGAAAGGGGACGTTCTGTCCCTGCATGATGTGGTGGCTGACACGCCCCCTCCATGTACCCCATAGAGATACATGGAGGGGGCGTGTCTGCCGCGGCTTTCTGCTGGGGACGAAACTGCAGTTCCTGCAGACTGCCCCAGCGCTCGAACCCCCCGCGATCTATAACTTATCCCCTATCTTTTGGATAGGGGATAAGTTATGTTGCGCTGGAGTACTCCTTTAAGAGACACCATCATAGTTCATATCAGGCCTAACATCAGAAGGCAAACCTCTCATAACATCTGTCCTATTTCCTACTATGGTCACCTTGGCTGGATGAAATATTTGATGTTGTGTTTAGTCATCTTTAAGCTAGCAGCTTTCTTCTTATGACATGAGTGTGTTCTTACAATGGCAATATCCCGGTTCATGTTAGTAAGTCCTATGTACTTTACATTATACATACATTGCAAACAAATAGAGGTCCACCTGGCACTACTGCTGCATAGGGAATATGCTGTCTCTCTTCTCCCTTCGGGTCAGCTGCGGCTGCTAAAAAGCACGGCCTTCACTGGTGGTGCTCTGCCTGTACAAATGAGAAATTTATATGCAAAGTCGAGCAACATACTACAAGGAAAACCTAGATAATAGACATGTAAACAGGTAAAAAGCATCATCATGTCTTCCTGTCAGCCATACAACATGGTCTATACATCCTTGTGAATATAATGAAAACATGAAACATACATTAATAGAAAAATATTTTTACAAGAATAAAAAAAAAAAAAACAATGCTCCTGTCAACCTTCTCATTCAGGCCTAATGGACCCATCGCTCCCGTCTTCAGTATCCACACTGCCTCTCTCTGCAGAAGTAATGGTTGCTGGTTGAGCTGGATGATGAGTGTGCTGTAACATGTACTAACACTGTCAATAAAGAGGAGGTATTTCCGGTTGGGAAGAATAAATCAGTGTTTTGCCCTCCCCTCCAATCTGGAAGAACTCTTGATCTATTCACTACATTGGATGAAAAGGATGTTAAGGCCCTCATTTATCCCAACTCTGAAAATAATTTATCCTCTAGGGAAGAGAGAGCTCTTAAATGGTTGTTTTCCCATAGGGAATTCATTTTTAGAAAGGCGGAAAAAGGAGGTAATTTAGTGGTACTCACTAGGGAACAGTATGAAGAGGAGGCCCTAAGAGCCAAAACGCGGGACGTCCAGTGGTCTCGGGGATTGGCTCAGTGACCGAAGGGTTATCAAAATATATTGATTGGCTACTCAGGCCTCTATTGTCGGGGTTACCCACTTACATAAAAGATACTGGGGAATTTCTGAAAACCCTTGCCTCTGTTCCGTGGCAACCTGGCTTCAAACTTGCCTCGATCGATGTGGAAAGTTTATACACCCGGATCCCACAATCTTTGGGGGTCCGGGTGGTTAGGGACTTCCTGGTCAATTTGGGTAAAGAGGAGGCACTAGTTAATTTAATCTGTGAAACATTGTAGTTCATATTGTCTCACAATGCCTTCACTTTTAACGAGAGATTGTACCAGCAGGACTCTGGTACAGCAATGGGCACGCCGGTGGCTTGCTCATTCGCCAATTTATTTCTTGCAGGGTTGGAGAAACATATTTTTAATACCGATAATCCATATACAAGCCTGATTGCTTCCATCTCTCGTTAAATGGATGACATTTTTGTCATCTGGATGGGAACCAGAGCCAGTTCCTTACATTTGTGGAGTACTGAAATCAAAATGACAAATATGAAATTTATGTCAGCATTTGGAGGAGACACTTTGGAATTTCTTGATGTGAGGGTGGAGGTAGCGGACCAATCCTTGGTCACTAGTGGCTTTAGGAAGCCTACGGCTGTGAATGCCCTTTTACATTTTGATAGCTACCACCCCCTTCACATCAAGAAATCAGTCCCATTTAGCTAATTTGTCAGACTAAGGAATTAAGTTATCGCTTAATTAGCAGAGGCCACCCCCCCAAAGGTGGTTGAGAAAGCTTATTCTCATGTAAAAAATTGGAGTCCAGTTAATGCCCGCAGCAAAAATAAGAAGAGACAGCAAGAGAGGTTTGTTTTCTCGTCCAAAGGATAGGGGATAAGATGCCTGATCGCGGGGGGTCCCGCCGCTGGGGACCCCCGCGATCTTGCACGCAACACCCCGTTATAATCAGTCCCCAGAGCATGTTCGCTCCGGTTCTGATTACTGGCGATCACGGGGGCTGGAGCATTGTGAGGTCACGGCCCCACCCCATGTGAACATGCTCTGGGGACTGATTATAACAGGGTGCTGCGTGCAAGATCACGGGGGTCCCCAGCGGCGGGACCCCCGTGACCAGGCATCTTATCCCCTATACTTTGGATAGGGGATAAGATGTCTTAGCGCCGGAGTACCCCTTTAAACATTCTGATTTATGATTTAATGGTGCAAGCAGCTATTAGACGCCATTGGCACCTAATCGAAAATGATACTGAATTGGGGGAGATTACGAAAAAACAACCTCTCTTCTCTTACTGTCGAAATAACATGTTAGGTAGCCTATTTGATACCAACCATGTTTAGGATTAGTTGGGAAGTGAGGTAGCTCATCACATGTAAAACAAAATTAGTTGTACATGGTGGGCCATTTATATGGATACACCTTAATAAGATGGGAATGGTTGGTGATATTAACTTCCTGTTTGTGGCACATTAGTATATGTGAGGGGGGAAACTTTTCAAGATGGGTGGTGACCATGGAGGCCATTTTTAAGTTGGCCATTTTGAATCCAACTTTTGTTTTTTCAATAGGAAGAGGGTCATGTGACACATCAAACTTATTGGGAATTTCACAAGAAAAACAATGATGTGCTTGGTTTTAACGTAACTTTATTCTTTCATGAGTTATTTACAAGTTTCTGACCACTTATAAAATGTCTTCAATGTGCTGCCCATTGTGTTGGATTGTCAATGCAACCCTCTTCTCCAAATCTTCACACACTGATAGCAACACCACAGGAGAAATGCTAGCACAGGCTTCCAGTATCCGTGGTTTCAGGTGCTGCACATCTGGTATCTTCACAGCAAAGACAATTGCCTTCAGATGACCCCAAAGATAAAAGTCTAAGGGGGTCAGATCGGAGACCTTGGGGGCCATTCAACTGGCCCACAACGACCAATCCACTTTCCAGGAAACTGTTCATCTAGGAATGCTTGGACCTGACACCCATAATGTGGTGGTCGCCATCTTGCTGGAAAAACTCAGGGAACGTGCCAGTGCATAAAGAGGGAAACAGAGGCCCCCAAGGTTGGAAAGTTGGATTCAAAATGGCCAACTTCAAAATGGCCGCCATGGTCACCATCCATCTTGAAAAGTTTCCCCCCTCACATATACTAATGTGCCACAAACAGGAAGTTAATATCACCAACCATTCCCATTTTATTAAGGTGTATCCATATAAATGGCCCACCCTGTATACATCCTTACTTGCCCTTGCAGCAGGTTTTACATAGGGAAAACCGTGAGTGCAGATATACTGCCCGGTCATCCGGACGGATCCATAAAATATTTCCCTGATCCTAGCCAGAAGGCCGGGATACCAAGCTCGGAAGGACGGATAAATAAATAGTCAATGTCCTATTTTTTCTCCGCCCAACCCATGCAAAATACTGGGTCTCCGATGGACCCCATTAAAGTCAATGTGTGTCAGCTGTGCTCCGACTCATTCTGGGTCTGTTCGCACAAAAAAACACCAAAAAGGAACGAACCTAAAGAATGGGTCAGAGCATAACGGCAGTGTGAACTAATAGGGGGAAGGTTGGCTGTTCTGACCTGAGGTTAGGTCCAGAGTGCCTTCCCCTAGTGCAGTGGTATCTAAACTATGGCCCTCCAGAATTAGCAAAACCAATACTCCCAGCATGCCCGGACTGCTGTTGGCTGTCGAGGCATGCTGGGAGTTGTAGTTTTGAGACATATGGAGTGACACAATTTGAAGACCTCTGCCCCAGTGCACTAATACAAAAGGCAAAAGGGTATTTCTATAGGAGAACATACACCAGATTGACAGACCGAGCTGCAGGAACAAGTATGTGCTTGTATATACGTGTAGACTCTACTGGATTATAAGGTATACAAAGATTGTTCTCCATAGACTCAAAGTTGCTGACAATGATTGCCACGGAGCAAAAAAGAAAAAGGTTAGCATACAGATAATGTAAATAAGGACCTGTCAGCAGGAAAACCATGGGTGTACACAAGCACATGGCTAGAAAGGGCTTCTCATCCAGGCTTACCTTTTTTTTTTTATCTTCAAAGTCCTTTCCAATACCAATATATAAGCCATTTTGTTATTATGCAAATTAGGCTCAAGTCCAGCGTGGCAAAAAAAAAAAAAGAAGGTTTGCCTGAAATGATGACTAGCCCTAAGCAGACATGGGCTTATCTTAACCCCTGTTTTCGTGCTGACAGGCCCGCTATATATATTGGATAAATGCGGAATTAAACCCTTAGGTTATGTTCACTTGGACGGAACTTATGCGGAATGTCTACATGGAATATTCCGCACGGACATTCTGCTGCAGCAGAGTCCCATGATTTCAATGGGATTCTGCTGCACTGTTCACATGGCAGAATACGTAACGATGCTCCGGCCCTTGTATTGCCCGTCGATCTCGCTCTGCGCAGTAATGACAGCGGGGTGCTGCAGCAGCGATCCCCAGGGTCCCCAGCAGCGGGACCCCGGCGATCTGACATCTTATCCCCTATCCTTTGAATAGGGGATAAGATGTCTAGGGGCGGAGTACCCCTTTAAGGGTCTATTCACAAGGCAGAATTTCTGCTTGCGGAATTCCGCCTCAAATTAAAGCCCGTAGATTTCTATGGGATTCCGCACTCCCATTCACACTTCTGAATTTCCGCTTGCGGAATTCCGCAAGCGGAAATTCAGAAGTGTGAACGGGAGTGCGGAATCCCATAGAAGGCTATGGGCTTTAATTTGAGGCGGAATTCTGCAAGCGGAAATTCAGAAGTGTGAATAGACCCTTACAGGTGAGGAGACTCCGGCAGGGAATGGGTAAAGGCAGAGGAATGTCTGAAGAGACAGCAGGATAGAATTCCACGAGTCCAGGTCTCATTGTATTGCAGGCTTGTGATCCGTTTGGTCTTGTCCATAAACTATGCATGGAAACCTAATCCTACCTGGATTACACGTAAAGCTGAGGAGTAAGCATGACGAAGCTTGCAAATAAGCACTTGAACACTGAAGAGTCACCTGCACCTGAGGAACCACTACTAAAATTAAGGTTATTAGAATTCAATAAGATGAAAATTTTATAATATTCTAAGAAAAAAAAAATACTAACCGAAATGTTACATTGCAAAAATTAGAAAAGGGTTTTTTTTCATGTTGTGAAACATATAAGAAAAATGATGAGATGCTGGTAAAATCTCTACAGCTGTTACAGATCTAATGTCGTACAATGGCTGGTTAGGTAGCCCCTCCACACCACAACATTCATCATTTCTTATAAGTAATGTCAGGCTATTACCGTGCTATGGATGGATCAGACCGTGTACCAGGGATGGGTTTATGGGGGGATAATTGTGCAGGGCCCCGAAGGACTGGACCCCCAGCGGCAAACTGAGAATAGACCAACAAGGACTTTACCATTAACCCCATCACTACTTGCAACTGCAGAATTGTGTGGAAAATGCAGCATATATATGTGGGCACTATACATTGGAAGCGCCATGTTCCATGCGTTGTGCTTTGTGTCTCCTCCTTGGGTCAGTAGGTTGGAATGAGACATGGCCGGGCCCGTGCTGGACCTGTCAACCCACAAACGAAAAAACTAGATATGTGTTTCCCAGTCATGGTGCCTCCAGCTGTTGCACAACTACAACTTCCAGCATGACCTGCAAAACTTCAACTTCCCAGCATGCCTGGACAGCCAAAGGCTGTCCAGGCATGTTGGGAGTTGTAGTTTTGCAACAGCGGGAGGCACCCTCGTTGGGAAACACTGATCTGGAGCAACCATGTGGAAATGTAGTTATGCCGGATAGTTTGACGCATGTAATCCCAGTCTAGTACTGCTTTACAGTGATTAAATATTATCTCAATATCGTAATAATACAACCATATAGGGGAAGATTTATCAAAACCTGTGCAGAGGAAAAGATGACCAGTTGCCCATAGCAACCAATCAGATCGCTTGTTTCAGAGGCCCTATTTGAAATGAAAGAAGCGATCTGATTGGTTGCCGTGGGCAGCTAGTCAACGTTTCCTCTGCATAGATTTTGATAAATCACCCCCTAGGTTAACTATGGAAATATTATTTAATCATTGTAAAGCAGTATTAGACTGGGTTTACATGCGTCAAGCTATCCAGCATAAATACATTTCGGCATGGTTGCTCTAGATCAGTGTTTCCCAAACAGGTTGCCTCCAGCTGTTGCAAAACTACAACTCCCAGCATGCCCGGACAGCCAAAGGCTGTCCGGGCATGCTGGTAGTTGTAGCTTTGCAACATCTGGAGGCACCCTGGTTGGGAAACACTGATCTAGATTTAAAAAAAAAAAAAAAAATGTTGCATTCAGTGTTTTTCGTTTGTGGGTTGACAGGTCCAGTACGTGCCCGTGGGTCTGGCCATGTTTCATTTTAACCCAAGGAGAAGACAATGCATGTAATTCAGTGCATCCAATGTTACAATCTGCGTTGGCTGCGGATTGACGTTGCGATATTCCACTCCTCGTGCACCAGGACCAAGCCGCAGAGCGAACCATTCATCCATTCATTACATTGAAGCATATATGCAAACCTGACTTTATTTGGCACAGAATGGTAGTACTGTGTGGGCATCATATGCATGTAGGGCCAAAAAGATACTGTATATGTGAAAAGTTTATATATATATATATATATATATATATATATATAAAGTAAAGAAGGAGACCCCATTGCTATGCACATAAAATACACACACACACACATACTGGGGGGGATTCATCAACATCAGTGTATGGTAAAGCTTTTTTTTTACATATATACAGTAACCCCCCGAACTACGATGGCCCCGACATATGATAAAATCGACATACGATGGCCTCTCAGAGGCCATCGCATGTCGATGTCAGCATCGACATACGATGCATTTATATGTCGGGGCCATCGCATTAACTGCTATCCGACAGCGCAAAATGCTTAAGCTGCTGTCAGATAGCAGTGTAATGTGCCCCAGCAGGTTCACTTACCTATCCCCGCTGCTCCGGGTCCACTTCGCGATCCTCCGGTGTCTTGCGCATCTTCTCCAGGGTCCGGGCCTTGCTTTCCAGCGTCGTTATTACGTCACTACGCACGCCGTGCCGGCGCAGCAGCGTAATAACGTCACCTGAAAGCGAGGCCCGGACCCTGGAGAAGATGCGCAAGACACCGGAGGATCGCGAAGTGGACCCGGAGCAGCAGGACAGCATCGGGAGCCCCTGG
Organism: Hyla sarda; assembly: GCF_029499605.1. NCBI lineage: Eukaryota > Metazoa > Chordata > Amphibia > Anura > Hylidae > Hyla > Hyla sarda. The sequence continues at coordinate 192,659,151 of NC_079195.1, read as the reverse complement.
AACAGCAGCGGGAGCGGTGAGGACCTGGTGCGGAGCGGCGGGGACAGGTAAGTACAGCTTCCTATACTTTACATTGCACGGATCCCTCAACATACGATGGATTCGACAAACGATGGGTCGTCTGGAACGAATTACCATCGTATCTTGAGGGACCACTGTATATATATATATATATTATATACACAGTGGGGGGATTCATCAATCTATATAGAGTCATTTTAGGTGTATTTTCTTGCGCAATATCTTGCGCAAGGATATTTCCTGCGTTCTTTTTGTGCGTCTTTTTTGGTGGAACTTTTTCTAAAGATGTCACCCTTCAGGTGTACCGTAGAGCCGTTTTTCTGGTAGACATAAATTTATTAACTGCGTCTTTTTTTTTTTGCGCAAAAAAAGGACGCAAGTATCATTTTCTTGCGCAAATATACACCATCTCCGAGCACACGTACAAGTCTGCCTTATATTTTTTTCAAGAGCTGAGATGGGCTGGATTCTATTACTGCACATGATTCACAGAGACCCGTGCGCAAGTTTAGTAAATTTTGCGCAGGTAAATGACAAATACAGGCAGCAGAAAGGGGTAAAAAAAAAAAGCTCTACCATACACTGATGTTGATGAATCCCCCCCAGTATGTGTATGTATGTGTGTGTGTCTCCTTCTTTACCTCATGCTTAAGGGTACGTTCACACGCGTGGATTTTTTAGCGGGTTTTCCGCTGCGTATTTGAAAGTGGGCGGGCTCTTCTCGGCTGTCCGCAGCAGATTTTCCGCGGCGGAATGTACTCTGCGGAAAATCCGCCGGAAGCCCCATTGAAGTCAGTAGGGACTGTGGCGGATTTTACGCAGCGTAAATTCCGCCGCGGAAAATCTGCTGCGGACAGCCGAGAAGAGCCCGCCCACTTTCAAATACGCAGCGGAAAACCCGCTAAAAAATCCGTGCGTGTGCACGTACCCTAAGACCCTATTTTCTCTAAAACCAGCCATGCCTAGTGCAGCAGAGATGGTGTATTAAAGGAGTACTCTGGTGGGAAACAAATGTTTTCAAATAAACTGGTGCCAGAAAACAGATTTGTAAATGATTTCTATTTAAAAATCCTAATCCTTCCAGTACTTATCAGAGGAAGTCGTGTAGTTCCTTCCAGTCTGACCACAGTGCTCTCTGCTGCCACCTCTCCATGTCAGGAACTGTCCAGAGCAGGAGCAAATCCCCATAGCGACCTTTTTCTGATCCAGACAGTTCCTGACACGGACAGAGGTGGCAGCAGAGGGTACTGTGGTCAGACTGGAAAGAACTACACAACTTCCTCTGACGCATACAGCAGCTGATAAGTACTGGAAGGCTTAAGATATTTAAATAGAAGTAATTTACAAATCTGTATAACTTTCTGGCACCAGTTGATTTAAAAAAAAAAATTCCCAATGGAGTACCCATTTAAGCCCTTTTTCTGTGACAGTGACATTGTGTTATTTATATAAGAGTGCTTACACATTCCATTCATAGCACTCTACACAGAACGCACTCACTCCAGTCTCTATCCCCAGGGGAGCTTACCATTAAATCCTTTATATTATGTGCACACATTCTACTGTCAACATCATAGGAAGCCAATAAAACCTGCAATGGGATGAATAACGTACCAAACAATAGTATTTCTTAAATATGTGAAGCAAAAGTTGACAAGTATCAACTAGGACCAAGTAATCTGATCACTTGGAGTGTTTTAACATTACAATAAATGAAAGACTACAGAAATCTGCTCTCTACAACAGTGGTCTCCAAACTGGGGCCCTCCAGCTGTTGCAAAACTACAACTCCTAGCATGCCCGGACAGCCAAAGGCTGTCCCGGCATGCTAGGAGTTGTAGTTTTGCAATATATGGAGTTTCACAGTTTGAAAACCACTGCTCTACAAGGTGAATGGAGAGATATTGGTGTTTTAAAGGGGTACTCCAGCACTTAGCCATCTTATCCCCTATCCAAAGGACAGAGGATAAGATGCCTGATCGCGGGTGTCCTGCCGCTGGGACCCCCCCTGATCTTCCATACCGCACCCCTTTAGAATCAGTCCACGGAGCGTGTTCGCTACGGGTCTGATTGCTGGCGATCACAGGGACGGAGCATAGTGATGTAACGGCTCCGCCCCCGTGTGACGACACGCTCCGCCCACACAATGCAAGCCTATGGGAGGGAGCGTGACAGCTGTCACGCCCCTCCAATAGACTTGCATTAAGGGGGCGGAGCCATGACATCACTATGCTCCGTCCTCGTGGTCGAGATGGACTCAGTCTGAGGACCTCCAGTGGTTCCGGAAGCCGCTAAAGGTGGGTGCTGCATGGTAGATCCCGGGGGTCCCCAGCCGCGGGACCCCCGTGATCTGACATCTTATCCCCTATCCTTTGGATAGGAGATAAGATGTCTAGGGGCAGAGTACCCCTTTAACATCTCAACAATACCTCTGTTTGCTGTCAGTGGATAAAAACATTCTTGATTCCACCTCCTGATGAAGATGGGTTGCCCACGAAACAACATCTGTTGAGGGTGCACGGGGTCCCCAGATGGCCACGGGTAATATGCCTGGAATAGGTAATTGATGCCATTAGATAGTTGTGCTGCATTGTCATTTTCATGTATTATGCTTCATTATCCCTATTGATATTATGGAGGTCTGATTAGCCATATATGTGCATATTACTACAATTTGTAGCCATTGTGTCTGGGGACGCCAGTGCTTTATGGGGTACATGTATTTTATGGGATAGGGGTTAGTTCTGTCATGTCATGTATTGTGGTATTGTTATTACAATAATTTTCTATTAATAAAGATCATTCGGATTCTAAGGCCCCTTTCACACAACATAATTACTCCGTTTTAAAGATCCGTACGAAGTTCCGTCTGAAAATCAGCTGTAAAACGGCAGTTACAAAATCCTATACGGCCATTAGAAAATCCCATTATAGCCTATGGGATTTTTCTAATAGCCGTTTTAACCTGTTATAGCCCGTTATTAATAACGGCCGTTATTTTGTGATGGAAGATAGTAACGGGAGAAATAGTGCATGCAACTGCCGTTTTACAGCTGATTTTCAGACAGAACTTCGGACGGATCTTTAAAACGGAGTAATTTTGTAGTGTGAAACAAGCCTAATAAATGGTATGCAGAAGTTAAGAAAACAGGTCAGCACCTCCCCCCCCTCTCCCTTTCTCTGGCTATAGTGTGGACAATCAGTCCGCCAGTAACTCCATACAGCCTTGGGAAGTATATGCGTGTCAAATAGTACCTCGACAGTGGTGCGTTCCCCAAAGAACAAAGTTCATGTGTACATCCAGCAGAAAGAAGGGATAGGAGGTCGGGATATGAGGACGGGATATGGGGTTGGGATATGACAACAATATAGGAGGACGGGATTTGAAGTCAAAATTGATTTTCCTCCCCAACAAGGATGAGGAAGGAAAAACCGGGCAACGCCGGGTACTCAGCTAGTATATATATATATATATATATATATATATATATATAAAATTGTCACCCAAAAATATACCATTTATTAGTACATCCAGCAGAAAGAATGAGGGTCGCACTTACGTGAATCAGGTACAAAAGCTTGATGCTGCGTTTATTTCTGCAGTGCATTAAAAGCAAACAGCATGTCAGGACGCGACTTGTGGATCAGTCCATACTGTGGGTTACAGGTGTTGCGCGTGCGCAAGCACGCTTCATCAGACCCTCCCCTCTCTCAGGTAAGCCACCAATATATAGCTCTCACCTGCTGACGTAGCCGAGGGAGGGGTTTACAAACATTTTATTACAATCATCAATAGCACTGTATTCACACCAAAGCGAATAGATACAAATATACAAAATTACAACAAACTTAATTATTAAAAACATTTGCAAAGCAACGAGTTATTTGTGAAAGGGACACATACAGGAATTTATACTACAAGAAAACACTGAAATCAAGCCTCTCATGGAGGCCCAGATTACCGTGTGCATTTGTTCTAAGAATCCATCTTGCTTCGGCTTGAAGTAAATTTTTCCTCAAGTCGGAGCCTTCTTTCTTTTGGATTCGTTGAACACCTTGGAAGGTGAAACCACTACAGTCTCCCTTATGTGCATCCTTCATATGCACAATGAAGCGCGGCGAGCCCTTACCTGAGCGCACTGAATAGACGTGTTCCCTGAAGCGGGTGTGAACAGGCCTCTTCGTGCTGCCCAGGTAAAAGCGACCACAACTACAGGTAATCACGTACACCACCCATGGGGTTCTGCATGTGATTAGATTTCTGACTATTGTTTCTACGCCCCCTATTCTTACCAGGGACTGAATTACTGCCTGACAGAGGACTTTGATATGGTGGACTTTGAGGTGGACATATTTAAATCTATACGAAAATAAAATCTAAAAAAGTTATTTGCGAATAATAAAAATGTTGGTAATGTAGTAAAGGAAGGTGATTTACCCGTATGTATAGGTCCCCTTGGATTCAGTGTTCTGGATCAAACCTCAATGGAAGATAAGAATTGTCTCCACGATCTGGTCGGCTTACTGGAGGAGGGGGGTAGCAGTCGTCTCCCCCAGTGACCCGGCCAGGGGTTGGGTCATAGAAGTGAAGGAGTTTACAGGAGGGGTTAAGTCAACTTTTTGTCCACAGGTCACACCAGACAGTGCGTTGGATCAGTTCCAGAACAGGGTGGTTGACCAGGTAAGGTCCTTAATCTTCCCCACAGCACCTCGCAATCTTTCTGCAGAAGAACAACATGCTTTAGATGAACTAAAGGATAGAAATGATATTGTAATAAAAAATCCGACAAAGGTGGTAACATTGTTATAATGTCAAAAACCTATTATTTGGAGGAGGCGTCTAGGCAGCTAAATGACAAAAGAAACTACAGAAAGTTGCGGGGAAATCCTGTGGAGAGGATCAAGGTGGGCTTGCAGACATTATTGAGGAAGTCAGTGGAGAGGGGTATTATCTCAAAAAATAGGGCAGAAAAGCTAATTCCCGCATTTCCTAATTTTCCACGCTGGTACTTTCTGCCAAAGGTTCACAAGACCTTGACCTCATCCCCAGGGAGACCTATCGTCTCAGGGGTGGGGTCCGTCACAGAGCCCTTGTCCAAGTATTTGGACTGGGTTCTGCGACCCCTTCTGCGGGAGGTGCCAGCGTTGGTGAAGGACACCAATCAATTCCTCACTTGTCTGCAAGATATCCCCTGGTCTGAAAATTGCACCTTAGCCTCGATTGATATCGCGTCGCTGTATACGAGTATACCCCAGGAATTTGGAGTAGAGTGCATTAGAGAACTTTTAGAGCACACTAACAGACAACCTAATACTATTCAATTTATTTGCGATTCCCAATTGTTTCTTTTGAATAACAATTCTTTTCAATTTGATGGGTGATGGTACACGCAGACCGGGGGTGTGGCCATGGGCACCCCGGTCGCGTGTACTTTCGCAAATCTGTATGTCGCCATTTTTGAAAAAAGATTTATGTTCACTGACAGTAACCCGTTCCTCAGGTCCGTCCGGTGCTATCTCAGATTTGTGGACGATGTGTTCATAGTCTGGGATGGCGCCGAGGCGGACTTTGAGGATTTCGTGAGCCACTTGAACAGTAAAAACTATATGAACCTTCGTTTCACGTTCAAGGCTGATAAAAAAAACTGCTAGAATTTTTAGACGTATTAGTAAAAAATGACAATGGTACTATCACTACTACTGGCTTCAGAAAGCCAACGGTGTGCAATTCTCTCCTCCACTTCACCAGCTACCACCCTCCACATGTTAATACAGGCTGGTGAACTGAGAGAGAGATTGCATGCAAGGGACTATCCTCCCTCTGCTCTGGACCAGGCTTTCAATAGAGCCTTGGTGCAAAACAGGAGGGACCTACTGAATGGAGAGAATAGAAGGTCAAGAATCGGGACACAATCTCCCACAGAGCACTTTTCCTTTTCATTCAAATATGGCCCGATGGCTGATCGAATCAGAAAAGTTGTGTTGAACGACTGGTATCTGATTAAAAATTACCCAGAGCTCAGCAAGCTGGTTCCTAACCGCCCTATGGTAACGTTCCGGGGGTGTAAAAACTTGAAAGATCAGGTTCTGAAGACGACATTTACTTCAAGTACAAGTCTCAGGTAGATAGCAATTGGCTTAGTGACGCCGGCCCAAACGGGAACCATAGGTGCGGTTCTTGCACCTGGTGCCCATTCTTTAAACCAGGCAAAATGGTAGGGGTGTAGAAACAATAATAATAGGGGTGTAGAAACAATAGTCAGAAATCAAATCACATGCAGAACCCCATGGGTGGTGTACGTGATTACCTGTAGTTGTGGTCGCTTTTACCTGGGCAGCACGAAGAGGCCTGTTCACACCCGCTTCAGGGAACACGTCTATTCAGTGCGCTCAGGTAAGGGCTCGCCACGCTTCATTGTGCATATGAAGGATGCACATAAGGGAGACTGTAGTGGTTTCACTTTCCAAGGTGTTCAACGAATCCAAAAGAAAGAAGGCTCCGACTTGAGGAAAAATTTACTTCAAGCCGAAGCAAGATGGATTCTTAGAACAAATGCACACGGTAATCTGGGCCTCCATGAGAGGCTTGATTTCAGTGTTTTCTTGTAGTAAAAATTCCTGTATGTGTCCCTTTCACAAATAACTCGTTGCTTTGCAAATGTTTTTAATAATTAAGTTTGTTGTAATTTTGTATATTTGTATCTATTCGCTTTGGTGTGAATACAGTTCTATTGATGATTGTAATAAAATGTTTGTAAACCTGAATTCCCATCCCTCGGCTACGTCACCAGGTGAGAGCTATATATTGGTGGCTTACCTGAGAGAGGGGAGGGTCTGATGAA
>NC_079195.1:192477288-192647288 GCF_029499605.1 Hyla sarda | reverse complement strand
ATGGCCACGGTTTGCTGTACGGTTGCATACTTTTATTTTATTATTATTTTTTTTTTAACGTATCCAAAAACTGTATAGAAAAATCGTGGTGTGAACCCACGCTAACAGAAATTGCAGACGTTTTTAAATATGTCCCACGGTGTTTTAATGTATACAATGAACATTATTAAAAAACTGGATGTCCAGCGCCAAGGTTCGTGCAAAACAGGTTCTTTATTGCTTAAAACGCCATAGCAGGGGTCAAAATGTGACGCGTTTCAGGTGCGTTAGCACCCTTAATCGTACAAATCCTAATCATTTTATGTACGATTAAGGGTGCTAACGCACCTGAAACGTGTCACATTTGACCCCTGCTATGGCGTTTTAAGCAATAAAGAACCTGTTTTGCATGAACCTTGGCGCTGGACATCCAGTTTTTTATTTTGCTAAGTGGTGCTGCCTCGCACAGTCTGTGTGCCTGGGGCCCTGGAGGGTGAGCTGAGAATTCCATACATCTCCTGTTCTCAATGAACATTATTGTTACAGTACAATTTTCGGCCTATGTTAAATTCTGCCCCAAAATATCCTATGTCCTCATCCTTTAACAATATCCTCATCCAGTTTCGTCCAGTCGGCCTCTTTATTTCCATGTATAGTGTTTTTCATGTCCACCAGTTCCTCTCCCTCTTCCTTTCCCATCCAGATATCACCCTTCCTCTTGCTGCCACATTCTGCCAGATATCCTGAGGGGTGTGCAATGCTTTCCAGTGACCTCTGACTCTTGGCCATGTGCCCTGTGGTTCTGGCTGCTTCTTGCATTAATCTCACACTAAGCTGCTGTCACCTCAGAGACAGACAGTTCTGTCTATAGGAAAATCCACTACGGCCGAGCCACAGACGTGTGACACATGGCTATTGACTGGCTTGGTACACTGGTGACATCTCGGGTATAAAAGGGACCCTGACAGATGGATCAGCCCCACTAACCTGAATATACAGTGATCCCTCAACTTACAATGGCCTCAACATACAATAGTTTCAACATACAATGCTACAGACAGTCCAGATCTGGGAAACGTGTCAATGGCTGGAAGAACTGACCAATCAGAAAGGGCATTCACTGGTAAAACACCTGTATTACTGAAGTGTATGCACTGACTGGTGTCTGGTAACGCCCCCTACAGTACAGGGAGGTATTACATGTTCTGTACTCTTTACCTGGGCCAGGGTTAGCTGCTCCTTTGAACATCAGATGAGAGTGACTCCATGTTACTTTTTTGGGACACTTTGTGTACTCTACAGGACCCCAAAGAAGCTCCTGTCCTCTACATAGACCAGTGCTTCCCAAGCAGGGTGCCCCCAGGTGTTGCAAAACTACAACTCCCAGCATGCCCGGACAGCCAAAGGCTATGCTGGGAGTTGTAGTTTAGCAACAGCTGGAGGCTCCCTGCTTGGGAAACACTGACATAGACAGTGATTACAGCTCCCAGTAGATCTTTCTTTCTTTTATATGTTAGGATTTGCTTTATCTGTATTAGTTATCTACTTATTTTTCTTTAATCCTCACTTTTTCCTATTTTTGGATGACATTTTGGTGGCTTCAGAACCAATTACCAGGTTTCCATAGAGTTATGGTCTCAACATACAATGGTTTCAACATACAATGGTCATCCTGGAACCAATTAAAAGGGTACTCTGCTGCTCAGCGTTTGGAACAAAATGTTCCAAATGCTTAGAGCCGGCATCGGGAGCTCGTGACGTCATAGCCCTGCCCCCTCATGATGTCACAGCTGTCACGCCCCCTCCCATAGACTTGCATTGAGGGGGCGGGACTATTACGTCACAAGCTCCCGGTGCCAGCTCTAAGCATTCGGAACATTTTGTTCCAAACGCTGAGCAGCGGAGTACCCCTTTAATATTGTAACTTGAGGGACCACTGTGTATATATATATATATATATATATATATATATATATATGGAATACATCTTAAGTGAAGCGATGTATTTCTTACTCCAATCCGTTCAGTCGTTCCTGAGATATCGCAAAGTCTTGTAAAATGTAAATTAACACTTAAAACACTGGAGGCAGGATTAAAGACTATTTGCACCTCTAATGCTGTCAACTGGGTCCTGTTCGTGCTGCCCACTTATCAATATCTATCTCCTTCTCATTGATAAGCCGGATGGCATGAACAGGACCCAGGGGACAGCATCAGGTGGGCAGATAGCCTTAAAACCTGCCTCCAGTGCAGTTAAAGGGGTACTCCAGTGGAAAAAAAAAAATTTTTTAAATCAACTGGTGCCAGAAACTTAAACAGATTTTTAAATTACTTCTGTTAAAAATCTTAATCCTTCCAGTACTTATTGGCTGCTGTATACTACAGAGGAAGTTGAGTAGTTCTTTTCAGTCTGACCACAGTGCTCTCTGCTGACACCTCTGTCCATGTCAGAAACTGTCCAGAGCAGGATAGGTTTGCTATGGGGATATGATCCTACTCTGGACAGTTCCTAAAATGGACAGAGGTGGCAGCAGAGAGCACTGTGATCAGACCGAAAAGAACAACTCGACTTCCTCTGGAACATACAGTAGCTGGTAAGTACTGGAAGGATTAATATTTTTTAATAGAAGTAATATACAATTCTGTTTAACTTTCTGAAGCCAGCTGATATAAAAAAAAATTGAGTTCTTGAGTACCCCTTTAAGAATTAATTTGAATATTGCAAGATTGGGGTAGGAAATACATCATTTTACTCAGGATTACCCACACTAACCCCCTGTATATTCAGGTTAGTTGGGTTGATCCATCTGTCAGTTTCCCTTTAAGGATAAATAGACCTTGGCCATGAAATACTCAGCTCAGCCTCCTCATCCCTGTGGAATTATCTCTGCACAGGTCACAGAGCATGTCCAGGAACCTTTCCACTTATGTCAATGGTACAGCTCTATTATTGCCAATGTCCATGGGGCCTGCTGTAAAGGATATCTCTAAATGCTGATAAAAAACGCATTCTCAAGATGGCTGCCCTGATAATAATGTAATAAATATGCCCCTCATAAAAACAATCTAGGTGATACATTCCCCTTTAAAAATTCTTCAAACAAATTTTCTTTCTATATCTAGCACTGTCCTGTACTTGGGGTAACATTAGGAATCCATATTTGCTTAGCTCAATTTGCAAACAAATTATTTGAAAAAAAGTAAAAAGGAATCCAATTTCCTTTTGTTTTCCTGTGAATCTGTCAGCAAACTGCCACACCCGATTCCCATCTCCTACTCATTGTTAGTGCCGGATCCTATACTTCCTTGTTGCCTTACTGCCACACCCTATATTCTGCCTATTAAGGTTAAAGGGGTATTCCAGGAAAAAACATTATTTTTTTTTTTTATATACCAACTGGCTCCAGAAAGTTAAACAGATTTGTAAATTACTCCTATTAAAAAATCTTAATCCTTTCAATAATTATCAGCTGCTGAAGTTGAGTTGTTGTTTTCTGTCTGGCAACAGTGCTCTCTGCTGACATCTCTGCTTGTCTCGGGAACTGCACAGAGTAGAAGAGGTTAACTATGGGGATTTGCTTCTAAACTGGGCGGTTCCCGAGACTCGTGTCATCAGAGAGCACTTAGACAGAAAAGAACAACTCAACTTCAGCAGCTTATAAGTACTGAAAGGATTAAGATTTTTTAATACAAGTAATTTACAAATCTGTTTAACTTTCAGGAGCCAGTTGATTTATAAAAAAAAAATTCCTGGATAAGCCCTTTAAGAAAAAGGATTTTGTATAAATTTAGAATTGCAAAAGAAATGGGAGCTGCAAATCAAATAAGTGAAAAATGAATGAAAATAAAAAGTTTGTTTCAGCTTAAAAAAAAACTGTCAGAATACATTGCCATCTATGGGGACGGGCAATGTCCGCGTGGTCTTAGAGCTGATTCAGTCACCCTCAAAATCTCCACTCCATCTTCTATAGTAGTGTTTTCCAACCAGGGTGCCTCCAGCTGTTGCATAGCTACAACTCCCAGCATGCCTGGACAGCTGTTGGCTGTCCAGGCATTCTGGGAGTTGTAGTTTTGCAACAGCTGGAGGCACCCTGGTTGGGAAACACTGTTCTATAGGGTACATAGACCCTAATATCAAAAGCTGTTTCATGTGATTCTATGGTCTGACATTTCTGACACTATAACTAAATGTGTTACACATGAAGCCACATATTGCTTCACACAAATACTATCTCCTGCCTTTCTTATGATCCCACTACGACACCAACTACCAATGACTTCTCATAACAAACCATAGATGGAACCTCAACGGATCACACAAAATGCCTCTGCCAATCAATGGCATCAGAATAGAAAACACAAATCACTTACACATGTGTCTATGACATTTGTCTAATATCAGCCCACTCTTCCTGTTCTGTCTCAGATCTCGGAGATAAAGAGGAAGCCACAGCTGCAAATCTAAAGGAAGAAGAAGCCACAGTTGAATATGGCAATCAGCACGACACAAAGTGACGGACCGCCTCCTCCTGAAGAACAGAATGATGGTATCAGAACCATTTGTTTCATCTAATGCCCACCTTGTATTCCTCACAGGATGCAGACATCGCATGGTTGAGCTCGTCGAATGCAGAAGAGCCGGGTCAACTGGTGCAACAAGTAAACCTCCTGCATTATAGTCATAGCAATACACAAACATTAAAGGGGTGCTCCGCCCCTAGACATCTTATCCCCTATCCTTTGGGTCCCAATGCTATGAACCCCCATGGTCTCGGCTGCAGCACCCCAGACATCCGGGGCACGGAGCGAACCTCGCTCCATGCCAGATGACTGGCAATGCGGGGCGGAGGCTCGTGACGTCACAGCCATGCCCCCTCAATGCAAATCTGTGGGAGGGGGCATGACGGCCATCACACCCCCTCCCAGAGATTTGCATTGAGGGGGCGTGGCCATGACGTCACGAGCCTCCGGTGCTGCACCCGATACTCTAAAGGAACCAGCGGCAGGACCCCCGCGATTAGACATCTAATCCCCTATCCTTTGGATAGGGGATAAGATGTCTAGCGGTGGAGTACCCTTTAACCAAGTATTCAGAATTAGAATTATTTAACCTTCATCCAAAAAAGGAAATAAGTGTCAGATCGAAGGGAGAGACTGACTGATTGATCTCCAGAACGGGGCCACAGGTCTTTGTTATAAATGGAGTGAAGAATCGTGCATGCGCTCTGCTGCTCCATTTATTGTCGATGGAGCTGCTGAAGAGAGCCAGGTACAATGATGGGCTACCTTCAGCAGCTCCCATAGCCAATGAATGGTGCACAGCACGGCACGACTCCACTCCATTTATAACAAAATTCCATGGTCCCGTTCTGGATATCCCAGCAGTCAGACTCCCCGCAATCTGACATGTATCCCCTGTCCTGAGTGATGAGCGATATGTGGTGGACGACCAGTGTATGGCGGGACCACGGGTGTAGCGGTGTAGGTGGTGGGATCAGATGGTATTAACCCCTGGGGCAAGATGTTGTTAACCCCTATTGTTCGTGACGCTAGAGTGATTTTTGGTACCGGAACCACACAAACAGTATCTCCGCTATTCCAATGGCTAGTTAAGGAAAGGAGAGTCCACAACCAGTTATGGCTTAACGGAGGCTTTACTGAGATTAATACAGATGGTATTATCTTCACAGCTAGGCCAGATTCCCAGAGAGGTGGACAAGAACTCAGAAGACTTTGCAGCTTGCTGGGATCAATTATACTTGTAATAGACTGGAGACAATTATCTTAAGACTTGACTATATGCAGGACTTGACTACTTGTAGTGATAGCATACATAGACTTTTGACTTACTGGAATGACTGTAGCTTTGTGGCCTTTCAGGTAGTTGATCACTAGCACTGAGATCTCTGGTGTTTGCTGTGCTCAGTAGCAGATGGAATCTGAGAAGAGAGTGAATTGTAATGGCTGCCCCTTTATATAGTGGGGGGGGGGGCTGGACTAAGGCCCATTGGTCAAGCTGCTGGTCATAGGCTAAGCTGGTGCTCTCTGGGAGAACATGTGACAACAAATCATGTGACTGCATAACATAACATGTGACAGACTTACAGGTTCTTGAGACAACCTCTCACAGGTCCTCTACTCTATCTATACATTAGGATCCTGTCTATACATTGAAGAAATATATACAACATTCTGGATACCCTGCAGGGGAGCCCCCAGGTCACTGAGGGTCTCAACCTGACAGGGCCTAAGTGTAGTACAGGACCATGTCCCGTACTGGGACATTGCAGATCTATAGATTTGAAGTGTTACATAATGCATATTATATTCCCTAGGTTCTTCTCTAGTAATGATCTGCCTATGTCAGTAAGGCCTCTTTAGGTTAAGGAGTCCCATTGTTTTGTATGTACAACAATTTTATGAAAAAAACTATAAATATCTCACTTGTAACCAAGAACCTCGTTGTGATACATCCCCCACTAAGGTATATCTGGCCGGCAGGAGATTTGGATAAATGACCCCATCGTATCCGCATTGCCATAAACAGATTAGCTTGCGTTCAGGGAGAGGAAGGGGGTTTATGTTACCATGGAAATGTTAACTTCTCCTTATGCCTAAAAACAGGTTAGATCGTTGAATTTGCTGAAATATTGCCAGAGGTTTAGTCGGGACTGTTGGACACGTTCCAGTATTAATCCCCAAATACCTAGCTCCATTGCTTGCTGGGATTCGGAACATCAACCGTAAGATTGGCTGAATATCTCGCTTATTTCACAGTGAACATTATAGTAAAAAGAATAAGTGTCTGGTATTTACTGCTGCAAGGCAGAGTCCTCTTTATTCATCGTATCTTTATAGAAAAAAAATAAAAAAACAGCCATCTTTAGGAATATTCGAATTATAAAGCCATCTGCAATTGCTATGAACAAATATATTGTAACATCTGCAGATTTTTGGGATCATTGCTTGTTCTAATGATCACTCTGGAGTCGCAACCTGCCCAGAAATCCTCAGTTTTGGCCGTTCTAGTCGCTTCAGTCACTCATTTGTCCGTCAGCATTTTGACGCAAAAAATTTATGACGGTGATTTAGGCATTTTACATATAAAGGTTTATCCCCATATAGTACAGCGATGGCATGTCACTAGGATATGCTACTGTTTTGGGATCAGTGGGTTTCCATCCTCTTGGCCCCCCACAATACTAAGGATCTATTCACACTTCTGAATTTTCTCTTGCGGAATTCTGCCTCAAATTGAAGCCCATAGACTTCTTTGGGATTCCGCACTCCCATTAACACTTCTGAATTTCCGCTTGCGGAATTCCGCAAGCGGAAATTCAGAAGTGTGAATGGGAGTGCGGAATCCCATAGAAGTCTATGGGCATTAATTTGAGGCGGAATTCCACAAGAGAAAATTCAGAAGTGTGAATGGGAGTGCGGAATCCCATAGAAGTCCATGGGCTTTAATTTGAGGCGGAATTCCGTAAGCAGAGATTCTGCCGTGTGAATAGACCTGTGGAATTTCTGGCCAGAATTTCTGCCGGAGATCAAGCCGGCGGCACTTGGACCACGCGGACTGCATTGCCGTCCACATAGATGTCAATGCATTTCTGAACAGGTCTCCCAAAAGATCCACCCAGAAATGCATTGCCATCTGTAGGGACGGCAATGCAGTCTGCGTGGTCTTAGTGCCGCTGGCTAAATCTCTGGCAGAAATTCTGCCCAGAAATTCCGTAGTATGAACATAGCCTATGAATAAAAGGGCCTCAGTGGTGGTTTAGTGGTGCATCCCCTTCACATTTTTCTCTTCATAGTGGTGCCCCAGTAATATATCCATGATATCAGCAAGAAAGGGTTATTCCTTTATTTTAAAATAATGGGATACCACTAAGATATGACATCACATTGTGATCAATAGGGGTCCAGTTCTGTTTTTCCCTGCACAGCTGAGCTCCTGGTCACCTGCTGTGCATGCTTCTGTTTATCGCACAGAGGATGGCTTAAATCATTGCTGTGGTGGTTTCTTCATCCTCCTACCGGACCGGATTGGACCACCACCGATCAGCAAAGTCTGGCAATATGCGACCACTGTGTGAGAACAGAATAACCCTTTATTTATAATTGGTAGTATATTTTATGGCATATATTTAGGAAATGTGAACCGTCAGACACCAGGGATGTTAGGTAACAATACTAAATTCTAAGCCAATATGAGCCACCACGCTCTCAATAACAAGCGCCAATCTCAGTCACAAAGCTTGACCAATTGTGTGGCCGGCCCGCATGAAAGATCGCGGGATTACTTGTGAGGCATAAACTTCATCTGTAACAGGGCCTTTAGATAACTAAAAAAAATACTATATAATATTTTATCACAGAAAGAGTCATTGTAATGGTAACTTCTTCCTAGTATCCTACAACTATAGTGTAATAACATGAAAGAAGTAAAGAAGTACAAGAGGGTAACTAAAAAAAACAAAAAACGGGATGGATGTTTGGCAAAGATATTAGAACAACGGAATATAAAAATCTGGAATTTAAATAATTTTCAATTTAAAATCTTAAAGGGGTATTCCAGGCAACACCTTTTTTTATATATATATCAACTGGCTCCGGAAAGTTAAACAGATTTGTAAATTACTTCTATTAAAAAATCTTAATCCTTCCAATAGTTATTAGCTTCTGAAGTTTTCTGTCTAACTGTGCATGATGGGAGAATATCCCCATAGGAACTGCACAGCTCCCGGGACGAGAGTCATCATTGAGCAGTTAGACAGAAAACAACAACTCAACTTCAGACGCTAATAACTATTGGAAGGATTAAGATTTTTTTATAGAAGTAATTTACAAATTTGTTTAACTTTCCGGAACCAGTTGATATATATAAAAAAAGTTTTGGCCTGGAATACCCCTTTAAGTATTCATGATACAAGATGGGAAAGGTAGCAATTGGCATCCGTCACGCCCCCTCCCATAGACTTGCATTGAGGGGGTATGGCTGTGACGTCACGAGCCGGGCGTGACCGTGACATGACGAGCCTCTGCTCCGCATTGCCAGTCATCCGACATGGAGCGAAGTTCGCTCCGTGCACCGGATGTCTGGGGTACCGCAGCCGAGATGAGACATCTTATCCCCTATCCTTTGGATAGGGGATAAGATTTCTAGGGGCGAAGTATCCCTTTAAGGGGTTAAAGAGCCTATCTTATAACCAGCACCTATAACCTATCCATAGGTTTGGTGATAAGTGTCTGATCATTGGGAGTCTCATAAGAATGGGGGCCATGTGCCCTCCCTCTCCCATTTGGATGGCATGTCAGTCAATGCAAACTCTATGGGACCGCAGGAGATAGCTGAAAAAACAAATTGGCTTAGATTTTAAGAAGTAAGATTACAAGCCCCTCAATGGGGACAGGGAGTGATGTACGGGACGTCAATATACTGGAATATACCGGTACTATAGAAAAATATATTTTCTCGAATTCAAATGGAATGCAACTGATCAACAACAATGACGCTGCTGCGAAAAGTAGATAAATTATCCAATTTAAATAGAAAACATAATTGGGGGTTTTTAGGGAAAAATGGGCAAAGAAAAAACTTTCTTTATTCAAAGTTTTTTTTTTTATCGTTTCAACAGCAGCGACTTTTACTCCATCCCCCCTCCCCCTATAGACTGAGGAGTAGCTGAGCACAATCAGACCTCTGTTACAGCATTCACAGCCACATCCTTTGTGTCTGACTTCTGGCTGCAATTTATTTGGTTTCAATTTTATCCCAGAAGCAGAAAAAAAATTAATAATTCCCGTGTCCCGTGCTCCTCCTTTCTTGGCAGTGTACTCCCTTCCTTCCCTCCATTACCTGTTTCCTGTCTGTTCTGGCAGCCTACGTGTGTATCTCCTCCCTGCAAGGTTTTCTGGGGTCATGTGCTCCCACCCTGTTTTCTGGACAAACATGGAATGTAGGCAGGGGCACAAGCCAAGGTTTATACAGGATCACCCATTCACTGCCAGACAGAGCTGTGTGTGTGGTGGCCTTTGTCTGAGGAGGGGGTTATAGACATTGAAATTATATCCAGGATCGCTCAGACTGGACAGGTGTGCACAACGCCCTTTATACATGATCTCACATGATGTGAACGTTAGACACAATCATCATATTGTATCCTTCATTACAAGATCATACGGAGAAGTGCATCAATCAACTTAAAGGGGTACTCTGCCCCTAGACATTTTATCCCCTATCCAAAGGATAGGGGATAAGATGCCAGATCTCGGGGGGGGGGGGGTCCCGCGTGATCTCGGCTGCCGCACCCCAGACATCCGGCGCAAGGACCGAACTTAGCCCCTCAATGCAAGTCTATGGGAGGGGGCGTGACGTAGTCACGCCCCCTGACATAGACTTGCATTGAGGGGGCGTGCCCGTGAAGTCACAAGTGGGGCGGGCCCATAATGTAATGAACCTTCGGCACTGCACCCGACGCTCTAAAGGAGCGCCGAGTGCAGTAGGGAGATCTCGGGGGTCCTTTGGATAGGGGATAAGATGTGTAGGGACGGAGTACCCATTTAAGGATAGAAGATAACATTTGGTGATTATAGCAATGTAAGAAAAAATTTCCAAAATTTTTTTTCTCCAAAAAAAGAAGTGTGAAGAAGCAATACCCCTTCTCAACACGTATTCCGCCCACATTGTTCTTAGCTGACTTTTCTTAAAAATGTAAAGAAAATATGCAGCAAATTGATGTCAAAATCCGGTGGTATTAACCCTGTGGGGTAAGGTGTTATTAACCCCTGATTTGTTTGTTTTCTGTATAAGGCCCTGCCGACAACCAACCCAGAAACGGCAGGCAATAAAGGAATGTCCACAGCAGGAATTCTGCAAATAACTGGAACTTTTACTTAAACTTCTTATGGAACAGTCTTTACAGTTATGCAGTTTCTTTAAAGGCAACCGGGATGCAGGATACCTCGCAGGCTTGCTGGGACTTGTAGTACTGAGACTTATGCAGGCCACCGTGCTACTAATTGTATACTTGAGTTGAGTAGTAGTCACTAGAATTGTAGATAGAGCTTAATAACTCATGTTTTGAAGTGGCTGCAGGTTCCTTAGGCTTTGGCCTAGATGAGATGAATTTAGTAGTATATGCTGAGATTGTGCTTCTTTAGTGTCCAGCAGGAAGAGAGCAAATTTAGAGACTACAGCCCCTTATATACTTGGGGGGCTGGACTAAAGCCCATTGGTTGCTAAGCCTGTAGGTCCTGTACCCAGGGAACTCTGGGTACATCACATGACAGTAGATCACATGACCCAGGAAGGCCCTAAATATTTTATACATTTGTACAACCTTTATACATACTGATCAGTATGCACAATACACTTACAATGCATTTATACGGAGCAATAACTGACGAGCAAGGGGGGGGGGGAACCCTGCAGGAGAGCCCTATGGACTGCAGGGACTCTTCCTGAGGGGACTTAGTAAGGACACAGAACCATGTCCTGTATCAGGACACCACAAATAGGTGCATGTGACCCCAATATCATGCTATCAACATCCCCCCTTTAGCACCAGGATCATTTTTATAGTGATGGACATTAGTATCTTTAGCAGCCTGCAAAGAGCTAAAAACTGCAATATATGGTGCCCCCCCCCCCCCCCTTGCCCATGTTTTGGACTGGGACCAAAGTCTTTTGTAATTCTGATTGCACAACAAGAAGATTGAAATGTCACATTATGATCTAATGAATGTCAGTGTGGCCACATTTTGACATAACACAACACTTGGCCAAAATCCAAATTTGATGGACTTTTGGTCGATTGGCCAGTATTGAACTCAATGCAAGTCACGCATGGCTGTGGTCTGCTTGCAGCTTGTCTATGATTTGGCTGATTTTTTTTTTCCCAGTGATATCGCAGCTGTAGGTCACACAATGGAAAGTAAAAGACAAATCACACAAATATTTTAATTTCGCAAGTTACATGCAATTTGCTGGCCCATGTGTGTCTCCTCGGCCTTGGAAGTATGATTGATGAGGTCTTTCTGAACCCCACAGATACCAAGAATAAGGTACTATTCCCGAAAGGTGACGGCACATGCATGACCACTTTCTAATATACTGAATGCGAGATATAGAAATAGCCAAGTACAGTGGATATAAAAAGTCTACACACCCTTTTAAAATGTCATATTCTTGTGATGTTAAAGAATGAAACAAAGGTAAATGATGTCAGAACTTGACCCCCCCCCCCCCCCCCCTTTAATGTGACGTGAACAAATCTATTGCAAAACAAACTGAAATATTAGAGATGGAAAGAAAAAAAAAAAGAACACTCTATAATCAAGTTGCATACAAGTGCACACCCTTAATTCCGGCCAAAAACATCTTATCCCCTCTCCAAAGGATAGGGGAAAAGATGTCTGATCGTGGGGGGGCCCGCCGCTGGGACCCCCCACGATCTTCCTGTAGCAGCCCGCATTCTATGGCAGGCATCTCGGAAGCCCGGAGCTTTCAGAAAAAGCACACGCAACCACGCATAGAATGCGGGTTGCTGCAGGGAGATCACGGGGGGTCCCAGCGGCGGGACCTCCACGATCAGACATTTTATCCCCTATCATTTGGATAGGGGATAAGATGTTTTTGGCTGGAATACCCCTTTAAACTAATACTTAGTTGAAGCAATTATTGATTTAACTTTTTGGGTAAGATTCTGTTAACATGGCACATCTTGATGTGGTTGTATTTGCCCACTCTTCCTTGCAAATTTATCAGATTGTGAGGACATCTCCTATGTTCAGCCCTCTTTAGATCACCCCTTAGATGTTCAATTGGATTAAGGTCTAGGCCATTCCAAAATGTCAATGTTCTTCTAGTGAAGCCATGCTTTTGTGGATTTGGATGTGTGCTTGGTGTCGTTGTCTTGCTGAAAGGTGAATTTTCTTCTTCAGATTTCTATCAAACTCCTGAAGATTTTGGGCTATGGTGTTTTTTAGGTGGTGTGCAGTGTTGATTTTAAGACAAACATACCTTTTGGAATTATAGTTACACCTTCATCATTCCATAATCACATTTTCCCACATACTTTTTGGGGATGATTGTTTTTGCAAATTTCAGCCAGGCTTGGATATTTTTCTTTGTAAGAAAAGGCTTCTGTCTTGCCATCCTACCCCATAGCCCATTCATACATTCATATGAAGAATGCGGGAGATTGTTGTCACATGTAGCACACAGCCAGTACATGCCAGAAATTCCTGCAGTTCCTTTAAAGGGTACTCTGCTTCTAGACATCTTATCCCTTAACCAAAGGTAGGGGATAAGATGTCTGATCGTTGGGGGTCCCGTTGCTGAGGCCCCCGCGATCTCCCGGAGCAGCTGGCATTGTAAACAAGCGCCAGGTTCCTGCGGCAGGGGTCGTGATGTCATGGCCACACCCTTGTGATGTCACACCACGCCCCCTCCATTCATGTCTATAGGAGGGGTTTGTTGGCGGACATGCCCCCTCCCATAGACATGAATGGAGGGGGCGTGGCGTGATATCACGAGGGGCGTGGCTGTGACTGCATGATCACGGCCTCCGGCTCCAAGCGTTCTGAACAAAATGTTCAGAATGCTGGAGCAGCGGAGTACCGCTTTAATGTTGCAGTAGGCCTCTTGAAAGCCTCCCTGACCAATTTTCTTATGTCTTTTCATCAACTTTGAAGAGACATCCAGTTCTTGGTAATGTCTCTGTTGTGGCTTATTTTCTCCACTTCATTGTGTTTCATGGTATATCTGACGCTTCCTGCAGATGACGATTTTTCCTCTGAGATGCAACTTAGCAAATGTCAGGAAAATCCTACTAGAAAAGCTCAACTTTATTTGTGATTATTTAGAGTCATTTGTACATTTTGGCAGGTGTGTAATGACTATATTTAACAATGCTTTTTTATGTGATGGGTTAATTCTTCAGTTATAACAGGGTGTGTGCACTTATGCAACCAGGTTATAGTGTGTTTTCTTTTTTTTTTTTTTTTTTCCCCCCACAAAGATTTCAGTTTGTTTTGCAATTTAATTTTAATTTTTCATGCTATAGGTCACATTAAAGGTGGAAAAAGTTCTGACATTTTATCTTTGTCTCATTTTTTAACATCACAAGAACCTGGCATTTTTGAAGGGTTTGTAAACTTTCTATATCCAGGTAACGCGTGGGGTCTAGGGGGGCACCTGCCTGTGATACTTCTCCATCTGCCGTCCGTAGCCTTATCGTATAATGGTATACTCCAGAATCCAGATACAGGTTGTATATGTATTTGCCCTAAATAAGGATTGCATTATATTGTATTGCTCACTGTATATAGAATAGGCTATTGTGACTGGTGAACATTGAAATTGGGAGAAGCAGGTGCGTATAATTTTGAGCTTTCAGTTTGCCCATATACAACGTTTCATACATACGCAATAGAACGTCTGTTTGGTTTGTATTCCTTCATCCTGTAGGTTGAGATCTTAAAATATGGTCAAAGATCTGCAAATGTTTAATAATGCATAACACTAATGTATAACAGATGGATACGTCTGGAGCCGAAACTTAATGCGTGGGGGAGCAGACCTTTCCCTCTCCAGAATAAGCCTGGCAGCAGTAGCTCTATTACCAGTCGTAGGGTTTCCTTAGCATTATGTAAACTGTAGTATAGTTTAGAGCTTGACAAATATACCATGCCAGCCCAAATTAAAGGGGTATTCTAGCTTTAAACATCTTATCCCCTATCCAAAGTATAGGGGATAAGATGTATGATCACAGGGGTCTCACCACTGGGCACCCCCGTGATCTCAGTGCAGCCCTCGGCATTCTGTGCCGGGCGCGGCCTCCAAGACGGGGACGTGATGTCTCGGTCATGGCCCCTAGTGACATCACACCACACCCCCCTCCATTCATGTCTATGGGAGGGGGCGTGACGACCGTCACGCCCCCTCCCATAGACGTGAATGGAGGGGGGGTGTGGTGTGACGTCTCTAGGGGCCGTAACCGAGACGTCACGTCCCCGTCTTGGAGGCCGCGCCCGGCACAGAATGCCGAGGGCTGCACTGAGATCGCGGGGGTGCCCAGTGGTGAGACCCCTGTGATCATACATCTTATCCCCTATACTTTGGATAGGGGATAAGATGTATAAAGCCTGAATTAAAGGGATACTCCGGTGGAAAACTTTTTTTTTTTTTTTTTTTTAAATCAACTGGTGCCAGAAAGTTAAACAGATTTATAAATGACTTCTATAAAAAAAAAAATACTTAGCTGCTGAATACTACAGAGGAAATTCTTTTCTTTTTGGAACACAGTGCTCTCTGCTGACATCACGAGCACAGTGCTCTCTGCTGACATCTCTGTCCATTTTAGGAACTGTCCAGAGCAGCATATGTTTGCTATGGGGATTTTCTCCTACTCTGGACAGTTCTTAAAATGGACAGAGATGTCAGCAGAGAGCACTGTGCTCGTGATTAAGCAGAGAGCTCTGTGTTCCGAAAATAATTTCCTCTGTAGTATTCAGCAGCTAATAAGTACTAGAAGCATTAAGATTTTTTTTTATAGAAGTCATTTATAAATCTGTTTAACTTTCTGGCACCAGTTGATGATAAAAAAATAAATAAATAAATAAATAAAGGTTTTCCATCGTCGTACCCCTTTAAATAGTGGGCCTTGTTGACAGACAGTAATCCCATTGAGTTTCTAAGCCTAACATAGCATCAGTAGCTTGCAATCCTTTGCTGTCCTGTATAGCACATATACCACAAAAGCATCTTTGATGTCACATAGGTTCATTATCAGACCACAGGGCACCCGGCTATATCCTTGAATTTCATTGGCAACTGCAGAAGACTTCTTGCAGGAGGATCAATACTATGTTTCTAATGATTGCATTTTTGTAGTCTGCACATTTCCAGATGTCTCAGGACTCTCTGCCAGGAAACAGGATGCAAATGTGAGCATAACATTCATCTGAGAACATATGTACTTCATCTATAGGCTCGCTGCTATCATTACAGGCCGAGCACTGTGCTGCGTATTATGCTTCATCTGTCTACTGGACTGTCTCATGGAAATGACCCCCCATTGCGTGGGATTTACAGTACAGTGGTCCCTCAAGTTACAATATTAATCGGTTCCAGGACAACCATTGTATGTTGAAACCATTGTATGTTGAGACCATAACTCTATGGAAAGCTGGTAATTGGTTCTGAAGCCACCAAAATGTCATCCAAAAATAGGAAAAAGTGAGGATTAAAGAAAAATAAGTAGATAACTAATATAGATAAAGCAAATCCTTCCATATAAAAGTAAGAAAGATCTGCTGGGAGCTGTAAATCACTGTCTATGGCAGTGTTTCCCAACCTGGGTGCCTCCAGCTGTTGTAAAACTACAACTCCTAGCATGCCCGGACAGCCAACGGCTGTCCGGGCATGCTGGAAGTTGTAGTTTTGCAACAACTGGAAGCACCCTGGTTGGGAAACATTGGTTTATGTAGAGGACAGGAGCTTCTTCAGGGTCCTATACAGTACACACAGTGTCCCAAATGGAGCCGCCCATACTTGGTGTCCAAAGGAGCAGCTAACCCTGGCACAGGTAAAGAGTAGTACAGAACTTTTAGTTCCTTCCTGTACTGTAGGGGGCGCTACCAGACACCAGTCAGTGCATACACTTCAGTAATACAGGTAAAGAGTAGTACAGAACATGTAATACCTCCCTGTACTGTAGGGGGCGCTACCAGACACCAGTCAGTGCATTCACTTCAGTAACACAGGTAAGGAGTAGTACAGAACTTGCAGTTCCTCCCTGTACTGTAGGGGGCGCTACCAGACAGCCATTCAGTGCATGTACTTCAGTAATAGAGGTGATTTACCAGTAAAATGCCCATTCTGATTGGTCAGTTCCTCCAGTTGTGACACGTTTCACAGATCTGGAATGTCCATAGCATTGTATGTTGAGTCTGGTTTCAAGTTACAATGGTCCAGAAAAGACCATTGTATGTTGAAACTATTGTATGTTGAGGCCATTGTAAGTTGAGGGATCACTGTATTCTATGTCTGGTCATGTTTCCACAAAAACCACTCACCTTTCTGGACTGCTAATTCAAGTGACCGACTCTAAACATTTCTGCTGTTTTACTAAATATAGTCCATCAGCATTTTAGTCCCAGAGAATCCCTTTATATTAGTGGCGGAGAACAATTATTATTTTTTTTTTTTTTATCAACTGATGCCAGAAAGTTAAATAGATTTGTAAATGACGTCTATTAAACATTTTTAATCCTTCCAGTACTTATCAGCTGCTGTTTATTACAGAGGAAGTTGTGTAGTTCTTTCCAATCTGACCACAGTGCTCTCTGCTGACACCTCTGTCCATGTCAGGAACTGTCCAAAGCAGGATAGGTTTGCTATGGGGATTTGCTCCTACTTTGGACAGTTCCTGACATGGACAGAGGTGTCAGCAGAGAGCACTGTGGTCAGACAGAAAAGAACAACTCAACTTCCTCTGTAGTATACAGCAGCTAATAAGTACTGGAAGGATTAAGATTTTTTTTTATAGAAATAATTTACAAATCTGTTTAACTTTCTGGAGCGATTTGATATGGAAAAAAAAAAAATTTGTTTTCCACCGGAGTACCCCTTTAAGTAACACAAGTATTTTGAGTGGAAGAACTGTATAATAGCATGGGCACATGAGGCCTTCACCGTTCAGAGATGTCCACCACCTTATTCCCACCTTATATTCACAGCTCTCTCTTGATATCAAGGTGTTGGTTGATGCATTATTCAGATACCTTGGGTACTGTGTGACACTATTATACACTGGATGATCACTGCATTAGGAATTCCTTCTCAATAACGGGTTGATGCCCCTTTTTTGGTGATTACAGCCTGCAGACATTGGGGATTCCTCAAGGTGGTAAACATCCTCCATACCCAACTGGACCCATGCCGCTGTGGCACCTCCAACAGTTGGTGCACATTTTTTGGAGGAGTGGGATCAGATTTTACAGCCCGTTCCAGCGTATCCCAAACCTGTTCAATGGGGTTACAGTGCAGTAAGTTTGGGGGCCAAGGCAGTGTGGAGAGTTCATTGCTGTATTTCTCCAGTCACTCCCTAGTGATCCAAAGTCCATGACACAAAGCATTGCCCTGTTGAAAGTTGACACTGTTTGGCGAAGACTTCCTAAATAAATTGGTGCAGGTGGTCCCTATAGCATTCACCATTTAAAGGGGTACTCCGCCCCTAGACATCTTATCCCCTATCCAGACATCTTATATCCCCGGGATCGCTGCTGCAGCACCCCGCTGTCATTACTGCGCAGAGCGAGATCACTCTGCACGTAATGACGGGCAATACAGGGGCCGGAGCATCGTTACGTCATGGCTCCGCCCCTCGTGATGTCTCGGCCCGCCCCCGTCAATACAAGTCTATGGGAAGGGGGCGTGGCAGTCGTCACGCCCCCTCCCATAGACTTGCATTAAGGGGACTGGCCGTGATGTCATGAGGGGCGGAGCCATGACGTCACGCTGCTCCGGCCTCTGTATCGCCCGTCATTACGCACAGAGCGAACTCGCTCTGCGCAGTAATGACAGCGGGGTGCCACAGCGGCGATCCCCGGGGTCCCCAGCAGCGGGACCCCGGCGATCTGACATCTTATCCCCTATCCTTTGGATAGGGGATAAGATGCCAGGGGCGGAGTACCCCTTTAAGGTTTGTGGAATGGAGACCAATGGTCCTAGGCCATGCTAGGAAAACTGCCCCCAGTGTACATCGCTGCCACCACAGGCTTTTTAAACCCCAATGGTGTTTATGCCAGATGTGGACCCAGCCATCTGTATGGTTCAGCAGGAAATGCCCCTGAGGAAGTTGCTGACGGGCAATGGAACTCTTGGGGTTCAGGGGGGTACCTGCCAGGTTATTCTCCATCTTCTGTCCGTAGCCCTGCTTTCCCAGTGTTTGCACCTTTTTGATTGTGTACAGGTTGTATCTACAGTGATCCCTCAACTTACAATGGCCTCAACATACAATAGTTTCAACGTACGATGGTCTTTTCTGGACCATTGTAACTTGAAACCAGACTCAACATACAATGCTATGGAATCTGCGAAACGTGTCAAGGGCTGAAAAACTGACCAATCAGAATGGACCATTCACTGGTAAAACCCCTGTATTCCTAAAGTACATGCACTGACTGGCTGTCTGGTAGTGCCCCCTACAGTACAGGGAGGTATTACATGTTCTGTGCACTTTACCTGTACCAGGGTTAACTGCTCCTTTGGACACCAGGTGAGGGCGGCTCCATACTTTTTTTAGGACACTGTTTATACTGTACAGGACCCTGAAGAAGCTTCTTTCCTCTACATAGACCAGTGTTTCCCAAAGAGGGTGCCTCCAGTTTTTGCAAAACTACAACTCTCAGCATGCCCGGACAGCCGAAGGCTGTCCGGGCATGCTGGGAGTTGTAGTTTTGCAACAGCTGGAGGCACTCTGGCTGGGAAACACTGAAATAGACAGTGATTTACAGCTCCCAGCAGATCTTTCTTACTTTTATATGTAAGGATTTGCTTTATCTGTATTAGTTATCTACTTATTTTTGTTTAATCTTCACTTTTTCCTATTTTTGGAGGACATTTTGGGGCTTCAGAACCAATTACCAGGTTTCCATAGAGTTATGGTCTCAACATACAATGGTTTCAACATACAATGGTCGTCCTGGAACCAATTAATATTGTAACTTGAGGTACCACTGTATATCTATTGTCTAACTTAACCGAGGAAAGCAGCTTTTTTTGCTATTTATGCTTTTATGCACTTTTGTGGCAATTTAGGGCTATAGGGACTAGTGCAATAGACATATATTTATTCAGCAGGTGCCCCGGGAGTGGTCTCCCCCTCCTTTAGGGTGCGTTCACACTGAGTAAATCAAGAGGAATTCACGCGGAATTCGCA
Organism: Hyla sarda; assembly: GCF_029499605.1. Taxonomy (NCBI): domain Eukaryota; kingdom Metazoa; phylum Chordata; class Amphibia; order Anura; family Hylidae; genus Hyla; species Hyla sarda. The sequence continues at coordinate 192,627,360 of NC_079195.1, read as the reverse complement.
TGGAAATGGGGGAGAAAGAAGTGAAGGTTTTTTTCAGCCATTTACGTGCAAATTCCGTGTGAAAACGATGTTGGGCGGAATTTTTTTTTTACCATTGACTTCTATTGATTTCTGCTAGCGGATTCGGCATGAAGAATGAACATGCTCTTTCTTCAAGCGGAAAGGAATTCAGTGTCGGAATTCCGCTAGCAGAATTTCCGATGTGTGAACAGGACAGCGGAAATAACATTAAAGTCAATGGGGAGAGGAGATGTGCATTAATTTGGAGCGGAGAATTCAAAATGAATTACTCGAGTGAATTCCTCTTGAATTACTCAGTGTGAACGCACCCTTAGGGGGGTCCCCCCTGTTGTGTGGGGCCTTTGGGCCTTTCTAAATGGTTTTAAAGGGGTATTCCAGGAAAAAACTTTTTTTTAATATATCAACTGGCTCCAGAAAGTTATACAGATTTGTAAATTACTTCTATTAAAAAAATCTTAATCCTTTCAGTACTTATGAGCTTCTGAAGTTAAAGGGGTATTCCAGGAAAAAACTTTTTTATATATATATATATATATATATATCAACTGGTTCCAGAAAGTTAAACAGATTTGTAAATTACTTCTATTAAAAAATCTTAATCCTTTCAGTACTTATGAGCTTCTGAAGTTAAGGTTGTTCTTTTCTGTCTAAGTAATCTCTGATGACACGTGTCTCGGGAAACGCCCAGTTTAGAAGCAAATTCCCATAGCAAACCTCTTCTAAACTGGGCGGTTCCCGAGACATGTGTCATCAGAGATTACTTAGACAGAAAAGAACAACCTAAACTTCAGAAGCTCATAAGTACTGAAAGGATTAAGATTTTTTTAATAGAAGTAATTTACAAATCTGTTTAACTTTCTGGAGCCAGTTGATGTATATAAAAAAGTTTTTTCCTGGATAACCCCCCTTTAAGGTTGTTCTTTTCTGTCTAAGTGCTCTCTGATGACACGTGTCTCGGGAACCGCCCAGTTTAGAAGAGGTTTTATATTTGGATCTGCTTCTAAACTGGGCGGTTCCCGAGACAGGTGTCATCAGAGAACACTTAGACAGAAAAGAACAACCTTAACTTCAGAATCTCATAAGTACTGAAAGGATTAAGATTTTTTAATAGAAGTAATTTACAAATCTGTTTAACTTTCTGGAGCCAGTTGAGATATATATATATATATATAAGTTTTTTCCTGGATAACCCCTTTAAGAGTGGACAGCAGGAAATGGGCCTCCAGTTGACCTTATGCCATGTGCCTAAGGTCCATTGGCGTCTTGCCTTGGCCCATGTAAGGCATTGTTTGTGATGGTGCTGAGTTGTCAGGGACATTTTGTTTTAATTTCAATGGTGGCGGCTAGTATCTTGGGGTTTTTATCGTAACGCGGTTCTATACAATCCTTTTCACTACCGTCCCTATGTGTTCGAAACGCCAGTCTTTGCATGTCTTGTTTTTTAATACTTGGCTGTCATCATGGTATGAAGAATCACTGCCTGTAGATACTAACAGTTTGGGTGACGGGACTATGAGGAATAAGGTGAAAGTGTACATTGCCCTTCTTTACTGCGAAGACTTATCATGTGTACTTTACACCTGGCCTGAACTCGCAGAAAAGGTGAAACAATCTGAGGCTTCTGGATAAATACTGGAGATAGGGTATAAGGCAGTCTTTCTCAACCAGGGTGCCTCCAGCTGTTGCAAAACCACAACTCCCATCATGCCCGGACAGCATTTGGCTGTCCGGGCATGCTGGGAGTTGTAGTTTTGCAACAGCTGGAGGCACCCTGGTTGGGAAACACTGGCATAAGGTATTGTGTTACTAGCACGGCTGTAAACAATGTGTAACATGTCTCTGTACAACAGATTACAACCATGTTATTGGCTTTGTGTACTCGCCTGACCTCATTTATCAGCTGCTAAGTGCCATCACCCCTCTGCTTTCGGCCAATGTGAGCAAAGTCGAGACCTAATATTAACCAGAAATACTAACAGGTGACCTCTTACTGTCCCAGAGATACAAACTGCAGAAGTGTTCTGCAACTCACAATTCTCTGGCGAATGTGTAATTCTGAGATATAAAATATTGTAAACGTGAAAGAAAGGTCTACGATGAAGCACCTTTTGTGCGAAACGCGTCGGAGACTTTCTCTGTATGCGACTTCTGTCCGAAGATTCTAATAAAGCAAGTTTTGATTTTACCTGCAAGCCTTTGGCGCTGGACACATTTCTTTCTATAAAATATTGTAGAACTACAAATATCAGCATACTTTTATAGCCTTTAGTTTTCTGACTCCTGTTGTACTAGAACTCCCAGCATGTCTTGGCAACTGCAAGCTGTTATGACATGCTCGGATTTAACAACAATTAGAAAGCAGAAGCTTCCAGACCATGGAATTACAGTATAACCACAATTGCTGCAGAGGGAACGATTCTTGAATATAATTTGTGATGATTTTTTTTTTTTTTTTTTTTTACATGGGAGGTACAGGATTAAAGGGGTATTCCAGGAAAAAACTTTTCTTTTTATATCAACTGGCACCAGAAAGTTAAACAGATTTTTAAATTACTTCTATTAAAAAATCTTAATCCTTCCAAATTTATCAGCTGCTGAATTTGAGTTGTTCTTTTCTGTCTGGCAACAGTGCTCTCTGCTGACATCTCTGCTTGTCTCGGGAACTGCACAGAGTAGAAGAGGTTTGCTATGGGGATTTGCTTCTACTCTGGACAGTTCCTGAGACAGGTGTCGTCAGAGAGCACTTAGACAGAAAAGAACAACTCAACTTTAGAAGCTCATAAGTACTGAATGGATTAAGATTTTTTTTTAATAGAAATAATTTACAAATCTGTTTAATTTTCCGGAGCCAGTATATATATAAGTTTTTCCTGGATAACCCCTTTAATGACTGTAGAAACATGTGTATGTAAAGTCTTCAGCTGTTTTACTAAATATTGTATTATATCAGCGACCTAACTATAGAGGTCGCAACGGTTGCAACTGCACAGGGCCCCCCTTGCCACTACACTATAAATGCCAGTGTTTTCCAACCAGGGTGCCTCCAACTGTTGCAAAACTACATCTCCCAGCATGCCCAGGCAGCCTAAGGCTGTCTGGGCATTCTGGGAGTTGTAGTTTTGCAACAGCTGGAGGCACCCTGGTTGGGGAACACTGCTATATGCTGCCTGCCCCTTGCTGTAGCTACCAGTAGCTACATTGTTGGGTCACACAGGCCAATCGATGCAGTGCTGGACCAGGCCCTGAAAGCCCACAATTTTTTGCTTTAAATAACAGCAATCAGAGATCTTAGGGTCTCTGCTTGCTGTCATTGAAAGGAGTATTGCCAATTGTCCCATTTATGGATTGTCCTGTGGATATGCCAAAATTGTCCCAATTTTGGCATATCCACAGGACAATCCATAAATGTTAATCAGACACTTATCTCGAGATCGAGAGCCCTGGCCCGCTTTGATTTGCTTGAAGGGGCCCGTGGTGGCCGGGAAACTAAATACAGCAAAGTGGGCTGTTTTGTTCATTTTGCATATCTCCCATTGAGTTTGTGGTTCTACGCTATTTGCGTAACTCCCATTGAATATAATAAGACTTGAGACTTATTGCGACTTATTAAGACTCCTTTACACAAAATGTGTAAAACAGGCCTCTTACCTAGGCTGGGTTCACACCACGTTTTTGCAATACAGTTCCCATATCAGGTTTTTGATTAAAAAAACTGATTCTTCAAAACCTGACTAAACTGTATCAAAAAGTGTGTACAAATTTTAATCTGTATACGGTTTAAGAAATGATGTCCGGTTGCATCAGTTTTTTTAGAAGAAAAAAAAACATAAGTTTTTAACTTTTTACTCCATATATATATATATATATAAAAAGCAAAATCATCGGTAGTTGCAGTATCTTGTAATACCTTTTTTATTGGACTAACAAGATTTTGTAGAGACAAGCTTTCGGGATTCCTCCCTTTATCAAGTCATAAGCATTTCTGAGCTCACAAGGAGAAAACACAGGTTCTATCTCACAAAATATGCATCACTGGACTAATACGGCTACTCCTAACTAATATATATATATATATATATATATATATATATATATATATATATATATACCGTACATACATGCCCTGGATGTCGCCGTCCATCGCTGTCGCTGCGTCCCTGAGGTGTCCCCAACGCTCCGGCAAGGCCTCTGCTTCCCCGGCATCCGCGCTCTCCGTCGCCGCCATCACGTCGCTACGCACGCTGCTCCTATTGGATGACGGGACGGCGTGCGCAGCGACGTGATGATGACGATGGAGAGCGCCGACGATGCAGAGGATCCCGAAGAGGATGCGCTGGAGCACCGAGGACAGGTAAGTGATCGTTAGCGGACCACACGGGGCACCGTAAACGGCTATCCGGTGGCAGCTGAAGCAGTCTGCGCTGCCGGATAGCCGTTTATGCGATGGCCCCGACATACAAAAGCATCGAATGTTGATGCTGCCTTCAACATGCGAGGCCATCGCATGTTGAAATTATCGTATGTCGGGGCCATCGTAGGTCGGGGGGTCACTGTATGTATGTATGTGTGTATATATATATTTCAATCGGGGAGATTTATCAAAGCTGTCTATGTCCCGCATCAATATAGACCAAACTACAGAGGGTTAGGCCGGTCTATTCTGCGCCTAATTTATCAAAAGTCGCACGACTCTTGATAAATTCTGTGCACGGACTTCGGGATCTTTAGACTGTATTTAAACCTGCTCCAGCACGGTCTGACATTTCGGTGTACTTTCAGCCGAAGCGACATGTCGCTGAAAAGTCGCTTTTGATAAATTCAGCACCAATGCATTTTTCCGTCTAAAATAGACTAGAATGAATCATGTTCTAAAAATCCTCTAAAGCAAAAGCCGCACATATTTAGACTGCGACTTTCTGTGCGACAAATTTAGATGGGAAAAACCAGTCTAAATCCTTTGATAAATCTCCCCCAATGTGTGTATGTTCCAGCATCACGTCCAAACGGCTAAAGATATTAACATGAAACTTGGCACACATGTTACTTATATGTCAAAAACAAACATAGGATAGGTAATTTAACCCTTACTCACCCCCATTTGCCAGGGTCGGAGTTTTTGTTTAAAGTCCATACAAGTCTATGGGAAATTTATGTTACTGCATAACTTCCAAACGGCTGGAGATATATCGATAATACTTGGTCACATGTTACTTATATGTCCACTTAATATATAGGATAGTTAATTTAACCCTTAACTACCCCCATTTGTAAGGGTTGGGGTTTTTGTTTAAAGTCCCATGCAAATCAATGGGAAATGTATGTTCTCACATAACTTCCGTACGGCTGGAGATATTTCAATAATACCTGGTACACATATTACTTATATGTCAAATAAAAATATATGATAATTAAATTAATCCTTACCTACACCCTTATATAAAAGATTGTTTTTTGTTTTAAGTCCCATGCAAGTATATGGGACTTCTAGTACCTTACTCCACAAGCTCCGCTCTGCATCTCCTGGTGAATGTGTCAGTCTGGCTTGCAAGCCACACCCCATCTCACAAAGACAGGACGGGATAGGAGGACGGGATAGGAGGACGGGATATGAGGTCGAGATATGAGGATGGGATATATAGTCGGGATATGAGATCGAGATAGGAGGAAGGGATATGAGGACAAGATAGGAGATCGGGATAGGAGGACGGGATATGAGGACGGGATATGAGGTCGAGATAGGAGGATTTGATAGGAGGTCGGGATATGAGGTCGAGATTGAAATTCCAAGAAAAAAAACTTTCCCATTGACTCCCAAGTAAAAAAAAAAAATGTATACGTTTCAATACGGTTTTTACAAAGAGACCAAAAACCGTGGTAGGCTACGGTTTTGGGTACGGGTAAAAAATCACAAAACCGTACAGGATGCAAAACCAGATGCATCGTTTGGCATACAGTTTTCAATGGAGAGTCAATGCATATGGTATTCAATGTGGTTCCATACGGTTTTCAAATTGAAAACATATACGGGAACTGTATTGCAAAAACGTGGTGTGAACCCAGCCTTAGCCTTCCCGATCCACCTCTGGCTGTGTTAAGCCCGCAGAGGTCCCTCAATCTCTAGATAAGTGCAGGTCCCAGGTGGACCTGCTGTGCAGAAATGTCCCATATGGTAATACTCCTTTAAAGGGGTACTCCGCTGCCCCTGCGTTCAAAACAATATGTTCCAAACGCTTGAAACGGGTGGCGGGGGTCATGACATCACGGCCACACCCCTCGTGGCGTCATGCCACATCCCCTCAATGCAAGCCCCCTCCCATAGACTTGCATTGAGGGGGCGTGGCCGTGACGTCACAACCCCCCGTCGCCCACACCCAGCGTTCTAAACAAACTGGCTGCTGTACAGAGATCGCGTGGGTCCCAGCTTCGGGACCCCGCGATCAGATAAGATGTCTAGGGTCAGAGTACCCATTTAAGACCTTTATGCTGTATTCTCAGAGACTGTACATTAGAACACAGATTTCCTATATTTCTGGATTATGAAGATAACTTAAAGGGTTACTTTGCGTAATTAAAATATATCCCCTATCCACAGGATAGGGGATAAGTGTCTGATCATGGGGGGGGGGGGGGGTCAACCGCTTAGCCTGTCACTACCACACCTCTCCGAGGGTGGCATACGCTTTGCTCTGAGTGAGTAGCCAGGCTCCGTTTGAGAGATCGCAGGGGGCCCAACAGTCAGACCCCCCTGTGCTCAAACATTTATCCTCTAAGTTACCCAGAGTACCCCTTTAATATTCCCTGCAAGAGGTTAAAGGGGTACTCCGGTGCTTATACATCTTATCCCCTATCCAAAGCATAGGGGATAAGATGCCTGATCGCGGGAGTCCCGCCGCTGGGGACCCCCGGGATCTTGCATGCGGCACCCCGTCACACGGGGGCGGAGGCGTGACGTCATACGCCGCCGGCCCTGTGGTCATTGGTAATCAGACCCGGAGCGAACACGCTGCGGGGACTGATTACAAACGGGGTGCCGCGTGCAAGATCCGGGGGTCCCCAGCGGCGGGACTCCCGCGATCAGACATCTTATGATGTCTAAGCACTGGAGAACCCCTTTAAATCAGTGTTTTCCAAACACTGTGCCTCCAGCTGTTGCTACAGCACAGCTCCCAGCATGCCCGGACAGCCTTTGGTACTGTGGGGTTGTAGTTTTGCAACAGCTGGAGGCTTACTTCATCAGTATTACAGATCGTACTTTTCCAAGGTGCCACAAACATTATTTGCAGCTTATTCCAATCTTCATAGAACCGAATTTACACACAGTCATATATGCCGCTGCAAATCTACAGACGTCTTTTGATTTTTAGAGCTTGCAATCTGGAGTTTACATGAGTTTATCGGGTAGTAACGTGAAATTGCAGGAAGTAGGCATTTATATCTGGCAGGGAACAAGTAGAAGGGATTAGGAAAGGACGACTGGGTTCAATAGTAAGGATATCACTGGATGGAAATAGAAGCTCTGTTACTAGGGAGACAATTGAGCAGCTCTCCTTCAAAGGATAGATGGAGAAAGCTTTTCCTCCCCTTGTAAAGTCCTATCTGCTTCCATTGACAGCAGCTCGCTCCCCCTCCCTGCGCTCACACCACCTCCCGCCAGTCTCATCTGTTGTACGCAGGTAACCATGACAGCCAGCTTCATAGCAACCAGATGACTGTCAACACAAGCCAGTATTCCCTGGATAGTTGCTACTACTGTCTACCCAACCCACGTAACAACATAGGAACAAACAGCGCGGCTGCTTCAATTGCTGGGGCGTTCTGCCACCATGAGACTTTTTATACCATTCATTATAAAGTGAAGCCCTGAACCACTACACAGAGCAATGAAATACCGTAATCTCACAACATTACATGGAAAGGCATGAATAGCAATAACCTAATAGGCTGATATTAACAGAATTGTTCTTCTATACAAACAACCTAGTATTCAGTGGTGGACCAACTATTGGTACCACTTCTTTAGTGCCCGGGGGCCAAGTAGATAAGGGGCCCACTGCTACCCTTAGAGCAACTAGCTGCCTCCTGTCATCTATTAGATTGCATCTAAAGAACTGAGCCACTAAATGTAATAGCTCACTACTACTGAAGCCTGGTTAGACATAAGGGGGTGTTCTATGATGTGTTATTGGAAAGCAAGGGGTTAATATATAATTTTGTGTGCTTAGGGTATGTTCACACAACTGAATTTCTGTGCGGAATTCTGCCCTGATTTAAATGGGATTCCTCTGTCCCATTCAGACAGCAGAATGCCCACAGTGAAAATTCTGCAACAGTTTAATGGACAACTGCAGCGGCATTACACTTATCCCCTATCCACAGTATAGGGGATAAGTGTTTGATCGCGGGGGGTCCGACCGCTGGGACCCCCCCCCGATCTCCCTAACTGGGCGCCGCCATAAGTGCTCATGGTGACGTAGCGGCGACCTAGAGGTCGACGGTGACACCCTGTCTCCTCCCCATCCCCATACAGTTCTATGGGGGAGGCACGAATGCTGCCTCCCCGCTTCTCCCATAGAGATGTATGGAGGAGGCGTGCCAGCCGCAGCCCTGTACAGGAGATTGCCGGGGGCCCCTGCGTTCGGACCCCCCGCGATCAAACACTTATCCCCTATCTTGAGGATAGGGGATAAGTGTTTGTAACGCTGCAGATGTCCTTTAAGACCAGTCTTATATTTTGCGGAACTCAGAATTTTTCTGAGTGTTCTGAGAACACAGAAATTCTGCCACTATTCCCCCGAAATTCCACAATTATGTTCAGCAACCTTTTCTGAACAGAATTTCTGGGAATTGCGGAAATGCTGCAATGTGAAACTTCCCTCAGACTGCAGAAGAAAGAGAACTGGAATCCAAGGGTGCAACCAGGGATCAAGTCCTGGGGGGAAAAAAAAAGAGTATGGGAACTCCACCAAGATTTCTACTCAAGGGCTGCTCCTGCTAATGGGAACGGTGTTTCTGCTGTTTCTACGGTTCCCACCTGTTCCTGCAGGACTTGAGCCCTGGGTGCAGCTATAAGGGGTGCCCGGGAACCTGAGGTGCTCATAAGGTCTCAATTACCTATATAGACCAATGCTATAAATGGAGCAACCAGAGAGAAGAATTAAGGGAAAGGGCACTGCGAGTTAGTAAATAGTCCAGGTGCGTGTGGATTAGAGTCAGCGGATGGAAGTACCACCATCTTGCCAATACAGAGCTGCTCAGTTCCAGCAGTAGAGTATAAAATCCATATGAAAAGTAGAAAATGTAATGAACTGGCACTCACTGCTCTTGGCATCCTACGTATCTTTGTTACATCAGAGAAACTTGCAGGGAAGTAGAAAAAGACACATCGAGGCATTCAGAGGCATTTTTTTTTACATGGAAACGGTCTTCTTATGGCATCAAGGGAAGCCAGAAGAAGTACGTTTACAGGTACAAAACAACTGTGACCTCTGAGTGCCAAGGTTCATCTATATCCACCTCCCCACAAGTTCGTCTGACAAGATTTGATCAGATCGATGGTGGTCCAACTGCTGGGATCCCCACTGATCAAACAATGGGGGTCCCTTGTCCTGCATGCTCAACTGCCACTCCATTCAATGTGGCAATGCTACAGTAAGCTCAGATGTCTTCGTCAGTCCAAAAGCAAGTGGATGGAGTGGCCGTCGAGCATGTAAGCTGCACCTCCATTCACTTGGGGGACAAGTGACCTCCATTCTCATAATCAGTGGGGGTCTCAGCAGATGGAATGCCATTAATCAGATAGTTATCACCTATCCTATTGACAGGTGATAAAATATACTTTTGGGATAAGCCCCTCTTATATATTTATAGTGATAATGTTCATTAGGCTATAAAAGAGCAAGCACCATATACATGTCCCATGCTGACACTATGCAATAACATTTTAAGTTACGTAAAAAGTGTGACACTTGTCAGCTCCTAATCACTCAGTCAATAGAGACGTGGTAATAAAAGTAGCCCATGCTGTTTTTAGCCTTTAGGGGTATATGACAGCTGTACAATCCTACAGTCTGTTTAGACATATAGGAGCGGTTGTCAATTAAGATCAATTATCCCTTTAACACTTCTGTTGTTATTCAGTAGCTTAAAACCACTTGACCAGCGGAGAACAAATCACTGATAAATCACACAAAAACAACTTGTCCAGACAGATGAAACTCAGATAACACAGTCCTAAAGATAATCCTACCGGTTAACAAAAGTGACTCTATAAATGGGATTTACAGCGACGAGTGAATTGATGACCTACTTCATATTGCATTGTTGGGCATTCTGAAAGTGTTGGGTCTATGTGGGGTCTACAGAAATAACAGACATAGTTATGCTATGTTGTGACAGCATTTTTTTTTTTTTGCCATAACAAAAAGTAAGGCCGAATACAGACGATCATCTGTCCCACTGTCGGCAACTGAAGAAGCATGTGATCAGAACACATCATGTGCGAAGCAGAGAACTGGACTCACATAGAGTTTGCCATTATGCAAGAACATCACATGCGCTCTATTATTTTACAAAAGATGATGTAGTCACAAAAGGCCCATTCACAGAGTCCATGCTCCATGTCTCAAGGAATTAGTATGCAAATTAAGATGGTTCGCATGCTAATTAGTCTGGCTAGCATTAGTCTGGCCTGGTTGGTTGACGTGTTCGATCTGCTGTTATCCCGCTACTTTCTGGAAAGAGTACAGATCACTTCTCACTAGTCTGCAGGCAAACTGTGTGCTTCTTATGTTTACTTCTCACTGAACCAAAGGAAGGGAGATTCATTTTAGGTGTAATAAAATATGATCCAAGGCTCTGTTCACATTAGTGATGTAATACATTAATTGCCCAAATGATGTATTCTAATGGATGCCATTGACTATAATGGGGACTCCCTCGATTTGGTGAAAAAAAAAGGTTTAGTCTCCAGAGGTGAGAAGCCTTCTTTACAATGAGAACTGTGGATTTATGGAACAGTGTACCTCAGGAACTTCTCACAGCAAAACCAGTTGGGGGCCTCAAAACAGGCTTAGATACATTCTTAGGACAAAAAACAAACAAACATTAATGTGTAGGTAGAAATATAGTATCACATTCTCTCCCCTATATCCACCCATACATCTTCCATTCATCCATCTTCTCCACTCCTTGGTTGAAAATGATGGACATTTGTGGATTTTTTTTAACTTTACTATGTTTTACTATCTTTTGCTACCTAGTAAAATATTCCAACTGAAAAAATGTACAATATTATCTCAACTTTGGTTCAACTGTTGAAGGAGCCACAGTGCTCATGTAATGCTGCAACCTCTTCAATGTTTTCCATTGCTGTACTACTAGCAGAAGTGGTGCAAGATACTTGTATCACCACTACTAAAAGTATGGTAATGGAAGGATGAGCACTGGTAAACACTGAAGAGGCTGCAGAACACAGATGAGCGCTGTGGCCCTATCAAACAGCTGATCAGCTTTAGTGATGTTAGTAGGTCTAATATTGACTGATCTAATATTAATGGACTATCCTAAGGATATGCCCAGATAACCACGTTAACAAAAGGCCCATATCTTTGAATGTTTGTGTCAGTGCCACAGTCAACAACAATGATTTTATTATCCCATGATTTTATTAGTGTCACAGGCACCATCATAAGTTTGCTGGTTTTCCTTCTGTCTGCCCTGTTTATGACAAGTAGGGGAATACTTCCTATTTACACTCCCAGACCAATAGAATTCCCCTACTTTCAGAAGCAGGGTAGACAGTTGGTAGAACCAACAAACTAAAGCTTGTCTAACACATGCAAACCAGCTGATTCAGGGGAACTGGACAACCATCTAATATGTATGGTTGTCTCTATGGTAGGGGTGATGGACTTCAACTGACCAATGCTTCTTTTCTCAGATAGATAAGCCCCCACTAGAGGTCTCCAAAAGTGGCGGAATTCCACGCGCTGAATTGCGCATCGGAATTCTGAGATGTGAACTCCTAACATTAGTGTGAATGGGTCTTCCACAGACCCGTTCACACTGCAGAATTTCAGCGGCGGACAATTCCACTGCTGAAATTGATCCGCGCACAGAAAGAACATGTTCATTCTTTAGTGAAAAACTTACATATATTAGTAATTATCTATACTTCTGCCTCCCACCTCTAAGAAAACACATAAAGCATATAGTGGCCATGCATACTAGAGGACCATTAACAGTTTTAATGAGACCAGTCGACCATCTAATGCAGTGTTTCCCAACCATGTTGCAAAACTACAACTCCCGGCATGCCCGGGCAGCCGAAGGCTGTCCGGGCATGCTGGGATTTATAGTTTTGCAACAGCTGGAGGCACCATGGTTGGGAAACACTGATCTAATGTGTATGCAGCATGTGTACCAACTTTTCCTTAAAGTGTACCTGTCATCAACAAAAACTTTTTATATAAGGTAGATAATACAATTATATGTATATTTGTAATATACATTGTAATATTCATGTGTGAGCATGTCACAGAGCCCTGCATATCCTCACTACACGGACCCCCGCTTGTCCACCCTCACTTCCTCTTTTTTGGACTCCTCATAGAGACACACAGGCAATAGCTGCAGGGACAAAAATATACATATTTTTTAACCAATGTATATTACAAATATACATATAATGGTATTATCTACGTTATATAAAAAGTTTTTGTTGATGACGGGTACACTTTAATGCCTGATTTCAGCATACTGGGGGAGATTTATAAAAACCTGTGCAGAGGTTGCCCATAATAACCAATGAGCTTGCTTCTTTCATTTTCAACAAGACCTCTGTAAAATGAAAGCAGCGATCTGATTGGTTGCTATGGGCAAATGGGCATCTTTTCCTTTGCACAGGTTTTGATAAATCTCCCCCATTGTGTTGTCAAAAAGGGTCTGGTAATTCCCTTCTCCTTATTGGGTACTCATGCACGCTTGGCCAAGCTAAGCATGCATGTGTATGCTGTGATTGACAGCTATCTAAGGGGTATGGCCACATTTATGCACATGGTAAAGCGTCAATCCAATTACATTATATCAGACTGTTGAGACCCAATTACCTCAGGCTACCCCTCCCCCTTACTACAATAAATAATTAAATAAATAATAACTGACACGACAACAATTTAACTTTTGCATGGGTGGGGATCGGCCACAGCTTTATTTATAAAATTACTTATATAACTAACAATTTAACTGTAACAAAGACACCAATTGGCTTCTTGCCAACCCGAGAGGTGCTGCCACGCCGTCCTGTGTGGAGGTCTACCCCGGGTTGACCCCCTTTCACCATCTTCTTACCGCCAAGCTGTGACTTACAATAAACAGATACAAAAAAGGGAGGGAGAGCAAAACTCAGGGTCCTGGGCAGATTGAGGGGGAAGGGAGACACCACAGCTATAAATACCCAGGGGAGGGCCCCTGAAAGCCCGGGAAACTATTAAACTCCTGATTGGTGCACTCCTCCCCCCCCCACCACCCACCCATGGGACATGCCACTACAGTTACCGACAGACTTTACAGGCGGGGGAGGGGGCTAAAAACCTTGCCTGTATTTTTCTTAACCCCTTAACTGCTCACCAGTCAGGGGGCAAGCTAGTTATGCACAGCTTGCCCCTCCAGGATGGTAAAACTCCAATATAAACGAATAGCAGGGGTGGATTTTGCTCTTGCTCTCTATATAAAAACAACAGTATGAACTTGGGATAAAAAAATTCTTTACGTGTAATTCCAACCTAAGCAATGCCACTTGGGGAATCCACAGCTGTGATTTCCTTTTCTCAAAACATCCGCAGCCATGATCGCTCAATGTCACTATGGCTGTCTCCTGAATGAATCCTTGTCAACATTTCGTGAAGCAGGACTGCAGGACCCCAGTGCTGAGTCTAAAGCTCATCTATCAAACTCAAAATATATATTCACAGCAGGGACCACACATTCCCCCTATCTGCTGATATGAACATATAAAAAGTATGAACCGGTTGGGTGCCTCTCGATGCAGTTGCTATGTCCTGAGGGCCACTATACCAGAAGTCTTTGCATCTGTTGCTGACGTCATGGTAATAAAATTCTCGTTTCTAAGGGAGACTGTCATCACAAACCCAGCAGGATCATTGGTCTTGTCCTATCTCTGACACTAGTGGATAATGTCTATAATCTGATAGCTGCCTATTGCTTGCATGCAGGGTATAGTTGCACAGGGCTGCACAGAATGTTTTCCACGAAGTGAACATGTAATATAGTCAATGTATACAGTGCTTACTAGTTGCACTACTTGTAGCTAACGCATATAAGGGGTAGAACACATAACATTTGTGTCCCACGCGTCACGTATACGTCAGCAATTGGTCAAAATGGAAAGCCAAGATATATGTGGACATACAGGCATGGACCCAATTGACTAATGGTCTGAACATAGTCAACTAGTGACTATTTTCAGGTTATTTACCACATGTATAAATGTATTTTCAGCGAGGCCCAGAAGCATGGTCTGCTGCACTTTTGAGTCCCAGAAACGTGCAGGAAATTACCAGAACCTAGTAGTCGTGGGGGTTATCTGGCTAGCATGTTTTTTATGCATTTGCTCAGGGAGTAGGTAGTTAAAAAAAAAAATAATAAAACAACAACAACACATACTTACTCTCCTTTCCCCTTTTACTGCTGGCGGTATTACAGAGCTCCAGTCCCTGTTGTGTGGCACTTCTGGGTTTGGGTCGTGACATCACAGGCCTGCTCAGCCAATCAGGCCTAAAGTCACTGAATGGCTGTGCCCGGAACCCAGAAGCGCCGTACATCAGGGACCAAAGCTCCATAATACTGGAGTGAGGAAGGTAAGTGTGTGGGTTTGTGTTTTTTTTTTTTTTTTTAAACCCACTCCCTAAGCAAATGCATAAAAACTTGCTGCCTGGATAACCCCTTTGGGTAGGGTCACACTCAGGGCGGGATTCACGTAGGGGCAGATGGAGCAGCAGCTCCAGGCCCCTGCGTTAAAATAGGCCCGGCGGCCCGCACAGACCGACCGGCGCCCGCGACAACAATGTTAACTACGGCCCGCAGGCCACATGCGGCCCGCCGAGGACATTTATCTGGCCCGCCGCTGCCTAAGGACATCCCTGTGTCCCAAAAGATGTTTTCAGGACACAGGGATGCCCCTGTTTCCTCTCTGCGGCCCCGCGTTTACTTTAAAAACGCAAGGACCGCCGTCAGGTAGCGCACGCAGGGACGTCACTGATGTCCCGTGCGTGCGCCCATAGCAACAGAGCGTGAAGGAGCGGAGCAGTGATCAGGACGTGCACTGGCCAGCATGGTGAGCGTTACCAGTGGGACGTCAGCTTCGGTGCTCCGACCACCACTCCTCCGGTCCCGGGACCTACTGCTATGGCCGGACCGGAGGAGTGGTGGTCAGAGCACTGAAGTGGGGCAGTACACAGGCATACAGCCTCCAGCCATACACTGTCTATGGCTGGAGGCTGTATGTATGTGGGGGAACATACTGCACCTAATGTGGAGGAACTGTACTGCACCTAATGTGGGGGAACTGTACTGCACCTAATGTGAAGGAACTGTACTCCACCTAATGTGGGGAACTATACCCGAACTGTGCTGCATACTTACGTACTTAAAGGGGTAGTCCACTAATAAGATATATAAGTGTGCATAGGAATTTGTTCATAGTTTTTTTTTTTTAACTATAGTCCGGCCCTCCAACGGTCTGAGGGACATTGAACTGGCCACCTGTTTAAAAAGTTTGAGGACCCCTGGTCAACCGTAAAAGAGGGCTGGCCCTGCGATGGCTTACCTACGGCCCTGGTGGTGATGTGGCTGCGTAACCTGCTGACCTGCGTGCCCCACATGACATCAGGGTAGCATTTTCATTTGATATACTTTGATAAAAAGGCCCATCACAATCTTCAGTACCAGGCCCATGATGCTCTTAATCCGGCCTTGGTCACACTGAGCACATCCGCAGCGTATTTCATGCTGTAGATGGGCTGATGGCAGTCACAAGAGTGGGCTCCAAGCTGCGGCTGGGTAGCTCTGTGTTTCTGCTTGTAGTGGCTGATTTCACACTGTGCATCTGCTACAGGCAGGGAAATCAGTCGCTACAAACGGACACATAGTGCTGCCCAGCCGTTGCAGGAAGCTCCCCCTTACATGTGACTCTACCCTAAAACTACATTCGGGCCATTACAGTCATCGAGGTCCATGCTTGTATGCACATGTATATGTCGGCATCCCACTGAAAGGTTTCCTAACTATAGGGGAAGGATAGGACACAAATGTAATGTGAAGGAAGCCTAAAAAACTAAATCAAGCCACTTTGCTAACTGAATGTATGTTATCAAGACAAAGGGACAGATGGAATTGAATATGACTGCAGGGCAACGGCTGTCCGGGCATGCTGGGAGTTGTAGTTTGGCAACAGCTGGAGGTACCCTGGTTGGGTAACACTGCATTAGAGCACAATTGGTTGTAAAGGAGGATATAGCCCAAGTGGGTAACAACGTATCATCATAGTGAAAGAAATGAAATGTTTTCGGTGATGTTGCACAAACAGGGATTATTCTATGATTCATGATGAAACATAATAAACCACTTTTTGTGGTTGACCTGGTTCCTCATGTGCAGTGCAGTCTTTCTTGTGTAAGGTTATCCCTTTGTGCTTCAGACTTCATCTGTAATTGGGGGCAGTCCTGTCAGCAGAGGCGTAACTTTTAGCTTCTGGTCCCCAATGTACAATCTGCAACAGGGCCCCAATTATAATACTGGTCTCTTATAGGGCTGATGGATCTTAGGGCACCCTTACACACCAGGACTCCTGGGGAGACTGCGACCTCTGCACCCCCTATAGTAAAGCCCCTGTCAGTCATATAAACATAGCACTCATTTCTCCAGTGTCCTCCTCTCAGGTCTCCCCAGTAGTCAGTCAAGTTAAAGAGGCCTCCCACTGCCACCATACAGTGTACAGAGACACACATGATAGAATCTCTGTCTGGAGAAGGTGAAACATGATCTGATAATTGACTAAATGGTTATTTTACCATTAGTCTTGCATACAGACCAAAGCTTTTATCCTTGGTTATTGCCTCTAGGGTTAGAATGTTTTTGTTTTGTTAGTGGCAAGTGGTTGTAATGCACAGTACAGAGATCTTTCTAGTGATCTTCTTACATAGGCCTGGAACCATAACAAAGAGGCATCCTCATCCTCTAGACTGGGAAAGAGAATTTCTCCAACATTGCAGACAAAGAATCTTAAGGGTGCGTTCACACGCTAGTAGCTAGCAGCGAATTTCCCACAGCGGGAAACCTGCTGCGAGTTACGCTACCATTGGGTCCGCGGACAGTCCACAAATCTGACACTATTGCGGACAGTCTGTGGACCCATTCAAATCAATGGTAGTGTAACTCGCAGCAGGTTTCACGCAGCGTGAAACCCACTGCTAGTAATAGCGTGTAAACGTACCCTAAAGGACACACCAGGGCTCCTGGGGAGACTGCAACCTCTGCACCCCCCAGTTTAAGAAAAATGATCGCCTAGCCGCAGGATAGGGGTTAAGTGTCAGATGTTAGGGTTCCGACCGCTGGGATTCCCTTCGATCTCCTGCCCAGAGCCCTTGCTCTTCCCATGAATAAGGCTGTGTGGACCACGGCATGAAGCTGTGGCCGACATGTCCCCTTCATGCATCTTGATGGGAATGCCGGAGATACACGAGTGCCGTGCTCAACACAGCTTCATTCATGGGGAGCGGGTCGACACCCCACAATCTGACACTTAACCCCTTTCCTGCAGATAGGGGATGTACGTTGTTTTAAACTGGACCACTTCTTTATCTATAAGCAGTGCGACTGTGGAACGCTCTGTCACATGATGCTGCCATGGTTCAAGGGTCCTGGATGCCTTCCTTGCAAAATAAAATATTACAAGTAATGGTTATTAGATTTATGAAGATAGGATGTTGAACATGGACTTGATTCTGATTGCCATACCTAGAGCCAGGAACAAAATGTTACCTCTGATATAGGGCAATTGGCAGCTGCCCCATAAGGGTTTTTGCCTTCCCCTGGATCAACACTGTAGGGTTTTGGGTTAAACTATGGAACAATAATAATTAAGCCCTAGTATTTCCCACAGTCAACCTAAATTACAGATTCAGAGAATGGAACTTTATGTGGTTCATCCAGGCCTACCCTAGTGTACAAAAGTCTGCCCCAACACAATTTTTGAGCATGTTAGAAAGTACCGGGGTAAATTTGTATGTTCTAAACTCAAGACTAGCTTTATTTTTTAGGTTCAGAGTAAGAACTACCAGGGATTGCTTATCAGCACAATGGCTCCCTCCATTAAATATCTTCCCTTTATTATAGATTAACCTTGAACCTTGTTGGTCACATATATATATATTAGACTGCTCTATTATTTAGGCATACAGAATAGCATTTATGTACTTATATAGCAATTACTTATTCCACAGCATTGTACAGATATTGGGGGGGTATTCATGAAAAGTGGAAGTGGGGAACGTCTTTTTACTCCATTAATTCATGTGATGGAAACTGTGTACCTGCACCAAATTTCTTAAATGGTGCAGAGCATGTGATCAATCTGGTGCTGATCACATCCCTTACTTCAGAACTCCACTTTATATGGTGATTCCTCTGTGACTTTTTAACCCGTGCGACAATTGTGTGACTTTTTAATAATGCTGTCCACGGTCAGTTACTAAGCCAACTGAGGACTGGTGTAGAATTGCGCCTCAGTTAGTGCAATTGCGCCAAACGATGCAACAAACTGAAAAGTTGCAAATCATAAATTCCTAACCACTGCATGATATCAGCTGAAATCATGACTTTACAAAGTCCCTTTGTAAAAAAATGTTCTATTTGGTTTGGCGCAAAACATTGTCGCAAAAACCAAAGGCGCCAAAAAAAGCAACAAATTACAGCCAAAATAATGGGGTGAAAGGTTTCATAAATAACCCCTCATTGTCAATATCCACATTAATCCTTGACCCCAATGGGGCTAATAATCTAGTTTCCCTATTTCAGACGTACACACTGTTGGGTCAGTTTTTAAATTTAGCCAATTTACCTTTTATTATTTTTTTAGGGAGGAAATTCGAATATCGTAAAGAAACTGACACAAACTCTAAGAAAAAATGTAAGCAAATAATAAATTTGGAAATTGGGTCGGCAATTTTAGGTGTGATAAAGGAGTTTGGGAATTTAAATTATCTATTGTTGAAAGTAGTAACCCTTGCTAAATATTTGATAGTATGGAAATGGTTCGATCATAATCCTCCACACAGTGGATATGTTTGGTGGAGAGAGTCAAAAGTTATGAAGGATTTAGAATAAGGCAGTCAAAGAAGAAGCAAAGAGAATTTGATAGGACATGGAGTAAGTGGTAGGATGGTTGGAGAAGCTAAGTAGGGTGTATGAGGTATGGGCTGTGATTGGTAAATAGGGAATTAGTAAATAGGGAATCTGTCAATATCCTCTTTTCCCCCTTTTTTTCTTCTTCCCTCCACACAGGGTGAGGGTGGGAGATGGGGAGGGTGGGAGATGGGAAGGGTGGGGGGAGGAAGGATTATGAGATGGTTAATATGTTTTGTATTGTATTTATATGTCCATAAAATGAAAAAAAAAAATAACTTAAAAAAAAACTCTAAGAAAACATACAGGCCCACATTTATCATTGTAGGTGTAAGTGAAGCATTTATCATTGTAGGTGTAAGTGAAGCATTTTTTTTACACCTTTTTTTGTGTGCTGGTAATGTGTAGGAGCGCCAAATTTATTAAATGATCAAAGAGCACTTGATAAATTTTGTGCAGGTCACATTTTCGGAAATTCCCTCATCTTCACATACACCAAAAAGCTAAGCTAAGTCTGGGCTGGTGTAGTTTTAGATACTTTTCAGTGCCTTTGCGCCTTTTTTGCTCCTTTTTAACAAAAAGGCGCAGTTGATAAAACCCTTCCATATCAGGTGTATTGCCAAAATCAGTGGATTGCAACTCAAAATCAGCAGAAATGTGTCAACCAAAAGGCACAAAAAAGGCGCAAATAAACCCTGCTTGCTCCGTTTTTCCCCCCTTTTTTAGACACAAAAACAGTCTTAAGACAATGATAAATGTGGGCCACAGACTCTGTGCAGATATTTGGGGGAGATTTATCAAAATCTGTTTCAAGGACGCTCCGTCCTTTTCCTCAGACATGCTCAATATGAGCATGCCTGAGGAAAAGGACGGAGCGTCCTTGAAACGCGTTACATGTACTAAATAAAAGTTATTTTACTTACCTGGCTTGTGGACAGTGCTGAGAAATATCCCTCTTCCGTTTACACCTGACTGGTGTGAAAATCTGCCTCTTCTTTAAGAATGAAAGAAGTGAGGTGATTGGTTGCTATGGGCAACTGGGCAACTTTTCCTTTGCACAGGTTTTGATAACTCTCCCCCATTGTTCTTGGTGAGATCTGGGCCCAACACTACAGTGCTGCAAGATAACAGTGCCAACCACTGTATTTATTAATAATACACAACATCCGCCATGTACCGTATTTTTCGTCCTATAGGACGCACCAGCAAAATCTAGGTGCAAAATCTAAATAATTAGAGATTTTGAACCCAATAGTGGTCTTCAACCTGCGGACCTCCAGATGTTGCAAAACTACAACTCCCAGCATGCCCGGACAGCCGTTGGCTGTCCGGGCATGCTGGGAGTTGTAGTTTTGCAACATCTGGAGGTCCGCAGATTGAAGACCACTGCATAGGAGGTAATACTAACGTGTCCCCGCCGCTCCGGACCCGTCACCGCTGCCCTGGATGTCGCTCCATCGCTGTCGCCATGTCCCCGTCACTCCGGAACGTCTCTGCTGCCGGCCGGGTATCCTCATCACGTCGTCGCGTACGTGTGTCGGCGTGCGTAACGACGTGATGACGAGGAAGGAGAGCGCCGGCCATACAGGGAATCCCTGAACGGAGAAGACACCGAGGAGGCAGGTAAGGTCCCTCCCAGTGTCCTGTAAGCACTAACCCGGCTATTCAGTCGGGCTGTTCGGGACCGCCGCGGTGAAATCACAGCGGTCCCGAACAGCCCGACTGAAAAGCCGGGTTAGTGTCACTTTCCCTTCAGACGCGGCGGTCAGCTTTGATCGCCGCGTCTGAAGGGTTAATACAGGGCATCACCGCGATCGGTGATGTCCTGTATTAGCCACGGGTCCCGGCCGTTGATGGCCGCAGGGACCGCCGCGATAGGGGTGTATTCGCCGGATAAGACGCACCAACTTTTTCCCCCCAGTTTTGGGGAAGAAAAAGTGCGTCTTATACGGCGAAAAATACGGTACATCTGGTTGTGATTTTGAAGGTCCCAGCGTTCATCTATACAGAACAGGTAAATGTTACCGTAACTGTTAAGTGCTGTGTAAATAATCCTATAACATATATGGGGGAGATTTATCAAAACCTGTCCAAAGGAAAAGTTGCCCAGTTGCCCATAGCAACCAATCAGATTGCTTCTTTCATTTTTAACAAGGCCTCTGCAAAATGAAAGAAGCGATCTGATTGGTTGCTATGGGCAACAGGGCAACTTTTCCTCTGCACATGTTTTTTTTTATAAATCTCCCCCATAGACTCTGGTGTCACTTTCTACACCCTAGAACAGTGTTTCCCAACCAGGGTTCCCCCCAGCTATTGCAAAACTGTAGTTTTGCCACAGCTGGAGGCACCCTGGTTGGGAAACACTGCCCTAGAATATTGTATGTGCCACTTATTAAAAAGGTACCCTGCTGTTTTCAAGTGCAACCACAAATAGCAGCATTATACGGTACAGTGGTCCCTCAACATACGATGGTAATTCATTCCAAATGAATGATCGTTAGTTGAAACCATCGTATGTTGAGGGATCCGTGCAATGTAAAGTATAGGACAGTGGTCTCCAACCTGCGGACCTCCAGATGTTGCAAAACTACAACTCCCAGAATGCCCGGACAACCAACGGCTGTCCGGGCATGCTGGGAGTTGAAGTTTTGCAACATCTGGAGGTCCACAGGTTGAAGACCACTGGTATAGGAGGTTATACAGTACTCACCTGTCCCCGCCGCTCACCGCTGCCCTGGATGTCGCCCTCCATCGCTGTTGCCGTGTCCCCGGACCATTTCTGCTGCGTCTCTTCATTGCCGTCATCACGTCGCTGCGCATGCCGCTCCGCATGCCGCTCCTACTGGATGATGGGACGGCGTGCGCGATGACGTGATGGAGAGCGCCGTCGATGCATTGGATCCTGAAGAGGACGGTCCAGAGCGCCGGTACAGGTGAGTGACACCCACCGGACCACACGGGGCACAAACGAGCCATTTATGTGATGGCCCTGATATAAAAAAGCATCGTATGTTGATGCTGCCTTCAACATGCGATCTGAGAGGCCATCGCATGTTGAAATAATCGTATGTCGGGGCCATCGTAGGTTGGGAGGGGTCACTGTATATATAAATAAGGTAAAAAGAATATATTAATTGCTAAAATTTGGTCTCTTTTATCCTGTGTAGCTATTCGTGATCAGGGGGAACATTAAATATTGTATCTGTCGCTGTGTCTGCTCGTGCCAAGCTCGTGCGTAGAAGAATACGGATCCTGTGTTAATTAAGCAAGAGAGAGATTGTTAACAGATGTTAAATAGCAGTGACACAGGAAGAGCGTATTATCAGACTAAATAAAGGGGAGCTCTGTGAGGACTGTGCCAGGGCTGCAGACAAGCTAGGTAAATCATTCCAAGAACACACATTTCCTTGTTTGCTTAAAGGGGTACTCCACTGGAAAACATTTTATTTTAAATCAACTGGTGCCAGAAAGTTAAACAGATTTGTAAGTTACTTCTATTAAAAAATCTTAATCCTTCCAGTACTTATCAGCCGCTGTATACTACAGAGGAAGTTCTTTTTTGTTTGAATTTCCTTTCTGTCTGACCACAGTGCTCTCTGTCCATGTCAGGAACTGTCCAGAGTAGGATAGGTTTGCTATGGGGATTTGCTCCTACTCTGGACAGTTCCTAAAATGGACAGTGGTGTCAGCAGAGAGCACTGTGGTCAGACAGAAAGGAAATTCAAAAAGAACTTCCTCTATAGTATACAGCAGCTGATAAGTACTGGAAGGAATAAGATTTTTTAATAAAAGTAATTTACAATTCTGTTCAACCTTCTGGACCCAGTTGATTTTAAAAAATTATTTTTTTTTGTCCAGTGGAGTTCCCCTTTAACCCTTATTACAGGTTGAGAACCTAGACTGTAGAATCTGATGCTGTTTTAGGAACAATGGAAAATAAACATATATATATATATATATATATATATATATATATATATATATATATAGTGCGAATAACACAACACATATTGAGCTGGTATTTGCTAATATATTCTACACTAAAACTTGGATATCAACCACTCATCTATGGAACTGAAACTGGATTGTTCAACTACATATTTTCATCCTTATAAAAAGGATACGTGCAAATAACATGTGCCGTTATCCTTGGAAGTGGTGTATATATCTGATAGCTATTCCAGGGTATGCTCAATTTTATTGTGCGCTGCTGTGGGTACAACAGCAATCAAAGTATTTAGCATATGCAATTGTCAGGTGCTGTCTGCATTGACCCAAAGCTCATTAGTATCCTCAATGAGATCTTCAGTTCAGCTGGTCCCCAGGAATGCCTACGGGGAAGAATGGTACTTGTCAGGGCAACCTTAAACTAATATATTAACCTGTACAGTGTCCGACATTGAACAGATGTTAACATAAAAAAAAAATGGCAATGCATTCCAGTAAAGGATTTCCCCTTGCACTAGCGTTACAGCTTGTAACCTATACACAGAGCCTCACATTTTTTACGGAATCCAGTTGAATAGGGGATAAGTGTTTGATCCGTACGCTGGGACCCCCCCCCCCCCCCCCCCCGCGATTTCCTGCACGGGGCCCCAGCTCTTCTACAGCTCTCCCGTGCAAGAGGCGTGCCGGCCGCAGCATGACGCCGTGGCCAACACGCTTCTTCCATGTAGTTCTATGGGAGAGGTGGGGATGCAGCCTTTGTGCCTCCCCACCTCTCCCATAGAGCTGTATGGGGAGGGGTCGTACCGTCAACCTCAGTGAAGTTGACGCTACGCGCATTAGCCAGCGCACGGCGCGGCAATGCAGACGCCCCGTATGGGAGATCGCGGGGGATCCCAGCGGTTTGACCCCCCCGCGATCAAACACTTATCCCCTATCCCATACCACTTCAGATTTCCTTTAATGACATTTGGGGAGATTTATCAAAACCTGTCCAGAGGGAAAGTTGCTGAGCTTCCCATAGCAACCAATCAGATCGCTTCTTTCATTTTTCAGAGGCCTTTAGAAAAAAAAAAATTGGTTGCTATGGGCAACTGGTCAAATTTTCCTCTGCGCAGGTTTTCATAAATCTCCCCCAATTGAACCTGTAAAAGCTTCCGACTTCGGCTAAAGCAAAAGCTAATAGTTATGTACCACACAAAAAGCATTATACAGTGCAAGATAGGAAATGGTAAGAAGGAGGGGGCCACAGGCTTTGGCTCTATACTCACTAATATGGTCTGTGGCAGTAATGATAGTAGTTGTCCGTTAAGGAGGTCCTGAAAACATTATTGCTGTTGAAGAGGCATTGACACATTTTCATCCACCTAGAGGATATCTAGGTGATCAGTGGGGTCTGGGACCCCACAAAAATCACCAGAATGAAGTGAGAGGACCAGCGCTCTACTCATTCTCTATGAAGAGGCACTGCCCTGCAAGCAATAAATGGAATGTTGGCCGCACATGTGTAGTCTGTTATGTACAGAAGTGGGAGAATATTGATTATGTGAAGAAGGAGGCTGGTTGTGCTTGGGCGTGGCTGAAAGGGGTTAGGGGCATGGCTGAGGGTGTGGTTAGGGGCGTGGCTGAGGGTGTGGTTAGGGGTGTACCTGAGGGTGTGGTGTGTTGCTGCTACTGACTCGGCGGAGGCTTATTGGAAGGCATGCGTTCCTTCGCTTACGGAGGATGATTGGTCCGAGATGCTGTCCTCTCATCTATCAGTGTCTCCAGCAGCTAATAAAAAATAGATCCAACTTTACATTACTCATCATTGCTATCTTACTCCGATGCGGTTATTCAGAATGGGACGGGTGCCTTCCGATGCCTGCCCCAGATGTCATTCTCCCAGAGCGGATTTTTGGCATATGATATGGCAATGTCCCTTCCTACAGTCATACTGGCATAGTATTATAGACTTCCTGTCATCTCTTATCTCTATCCCGGTCACACTGGATCCCCTGATCTGTCTATTTGCTGTACTCCCTGAAGAATCTTGGCAACACCACATGTGGATATTTTTGCGTGAGGTGTTGTTTTTGGTCAGGAAGGCGGTGGCTCTCCGCTGGATGGACCCCCGTCCTCCCTCTCTCCCACAGTGGAGAAAACTAGTTAATACTATACTTCCCTATGAACACTTAGGGGGAGATTTATCAAAGGATTTAGACTGGTATTTCCTGTCTAAATTTGTCTCACAGAAAGTCGCAGTCTAAATATGTGCGACTTTTCTGCGACTTTTGCTGTAGAGGATTTTTAGAACATGATGCATGCAAGTCTATTTTAGACGGAAATGCATTGGAAAATGCATTGGTGCTGAATTTATCAAGTGCGACTTTTGTGCGACAAGTCGCACCTGCCCAAAATACGCTGAAATGTCAGACCATGTTGGAGCAGGTCTAAATGCAGTTTAAGCTGTAGACCCTGAAGTCTGAGCACAGAATTTATCAAGGGCTGTGAGACCTGTGATAAATTAGGAGCACAATAGACAGGAGACTACCACATACGCTGGTCTATTAGCATACCCAGAATAGACTAGATTAGGAAATGTCCCCCTTAGTCTTTAAGCATAGGAAATGCCCTGATAAATTCCAATAGGTGTGGGGGACTTGGTGCGACTCCCCCCTCACTAGATACTCGCTCTCTGCGTTTACGTTCCTAATGTCGTCTGGGGCCTTTGGCTCCCCCTTTTAACCTTCGTAGTAGATAGCTTTTCCTTGTTTACCTTCTCTTTCAAGTGTTTGGTTTATGATGCTTGGCCCCGATTTTTATTACTGTACCTAGAGGCAGCACTTTTAGTTTTAGTTCTGTTTATTGTTCTCAGGTTGGGATTCCCCTGATTGTGCTACCCTCGATGGACGATACTGTATGACCTTAAGCTGTACTGTTTACTTGTCTTATATGTGTGCATATTTTGTTGTACATGTCTCCATTCTGTGGAGCTGCTGTAATTGCTTTTGTTCAAACTTCAATAAAACGAGTAAAAAAAAAAAAAAACTATGTCACATGACACAGAATTTGGGCTAAAAAGTTTAATCTTGGTTTCATCAGACTAGAGAATCTTTTTTTTTTTTAACTCAGCCAGCTCTAGGATGAGTCCTGGTTGTTCCAAACTTCTTCCATTTAAGAATTATGGAGGCCACTGTACTCTCGGGGCCTTTCAATGCAGCCGAATTTTTTTTATACCCTTATCCATATTTCCAAACAATTCTGTCTCTGAACTCAACAGGCAGTTCTTTCCACCTTTATGTTTTTTTTTTTGCTCTGATAATTTACCACAAGTGACTCCAATCAAGGTGTAGAAACATCTAGGAGACCCCCCACAGCTTAATTCTTGGTGTTATAGCAAAGGATCTAAGTACTTATGCCACATTCCAAGAGTGGTGTATTCAATGCAAAATGATGAGCATTGTATTCTGGCTTTTAAAATATCCTAAAAAATACCATTTGAGTATCCTCATTAGTAAACTTGCATCACAAAGGCCACTCCTATCTGTATGTTACATGGGTAGCAAAGCCAGGTCGTGATATGACCCCATTAAAGGGGTATTCCACCCGTAGACATCATATCACCGATCGAGAGGGTCCCACCGCTGGGAACCCCTGCGATCTCGGCTGCAGCACCCCAGACATACTTCTCTCCGTGCCGGATGACTGGCAATGCAGGGCGGAGGCTCGTGATGTCACGGTCATACCCCGCTCCCATAGACTTGCTTTGAGGGGGTGCGGCCGTGAAATCATGAGCCTCTGGCGCTGCACCCGACGCTCTAAACAAAAGCTGGGTACAGCAGGGAGATCACGGACATCAGACATCTTGTCCCCTATCCTTTTAAAGGGGTACTCCGGTGAAAAACTTTTTTTTTTTTTTTTTTAATCAACTGGTGCCAGAAAGTTAAACAGATTTGTAAATTATTTCTATTAAAAAAATCTTAATTCTTCCTGTACTTATTAGCTGCTGAATACTACATTGGAAATTCTTTTCCGTTTGAAACACAGAGCTGTCTGCTGACATCATGAGCACAGTGCTCTCTGCTGACATCTCTGTCCATTTTAGGAACTGTCCTGAGTAAAAGGAAATCCCCATAGCAAACATATGCTGCTCTGGACAGTTCCTAAAATGGACAGAGATGTCAGCAGAGAGCACTGTGGTCATGATGTCAGCAGAGAGCACTGTGCTCATGATGTCAGCAGACAGCTCTGTGTTTCAAAAAGAAAAATAATTTCCGCTGTAGTATTCAGCAGCTAATAAGTACAGGAAGGATTAAGATTTTTTAATAGAAGTAATTTACAAATCTGTTTATCTTTCTGGCACCAGTTGATTGAAAAAAAAAAAAAAGAAATAAATAAGTTTTTTACCGGAGTACCCCTTTAATAGGGGATAAGATGTCTAGGGGTGGAGTACCCCTTTAAGGGGGGTCTGCCCATGCAAATAAACAGAGATTTGCTCAGAATTATAGACGATGTCTATGCAGCATAAATGATCACAACAACCTGGCTAAACATTTGTCTTGCTGTCATGTGTAGATGAGCCTTTCCCTGCTCCTGTCATGACAGTCACGGTTATAGAAATACATCTGAAAAAGCAGTCCAACGACAAATGGACCAGTCAGTATTTTGTAAAATTCATCCCCATTCAAAGCATTAAAGGTTGGTAGCATTTAGTGATCCTTAAAAAAGATGGAGATGATGTTCCAGATCAATAGGAATAGAAAAAGGAATTGTGTAATAAGCCATCTGACATCCGTTCCCTCATCCGCTATGATTAATGGTACCATACCGCTCACGCTTTGATTCATCTCTTCCATCTTTGTTGTCCCCAGTGTCCCATTTGTACAATAGTATGCAGTAAATCTGCCTGGGGATCTCAAAATGTAATGGTGCAAGATACCATTTCACCTCATAAGATAACAGACTCCTTGGGGCCATATTCACAAATCGGTGGTCTGAAATGTTATTGAGTGCTGCTTTCCATAAATACAGGCCTTTTGGCAAGTGTGACATTTTAGTAGGACTCTGTAGCCATTACTTTCCCTATCCTAGAGAGCAAAAGTTCATCACTTATGGCCATGAGAGGCTTCGGGTGACATATGGATTCGGGGCTACAGAGGTTGGTAAATGAGATGAGAGGTGGTGGTGGAACAGACCCAAATGTCAGGGACCATGCATGCAGGGTAAAGAATGATACAAGTAATGAAGAACATCTTGAGTCATTCTGGCCAATCATAAAATGTCTATTAAGAGACAATGCTGAAAAAAGTAATGTAGTCTGTCAGCCAACCTACCAATCAAATTTAAGGTTCATGGATTGGTCTCCATGTACAATACCCTAAAACAGATTGAGGACCCTAGAGTCAATTTATTGTTTATTGATTAGACCCTGGGAACCTATATCACCGGGATCATTGACATATAGCAAATGCATTATACAGTGTTCCCTCAAGTTACAATATTAATTGGTTCCAGGACGACCATTGTATGTTGAAACCATTGTATGTGGAGACCAGAACTCTATGGAAACCTGGTAATTGGTTCTAAAGGCACCAAAATGTCATTCAAAAATAAGAAAAAAAGGGAGGATTAAAGAAAAATAAGTAGATAACTAATATAGATAAAGCAAATCCTTACATATAAAAGTAAGAAAGATCTGCTGGGAGCTGTAATCACTGTCTATGTCAGTGTTTCCCAAGCAGGGAGCCTCCAGCTGTTGCAAAACTACAACTCCCAGCATGCCCGGACAGCCTTTGGTTGTCCGGGCATGCTGGGAGTTGTAGTTTTGCAACAGCTGGAGGCTCCCTGCTTGGGAAACACTGGTCTATGTAGAGGACAGGAGCTTCTTCAGGGTCCTGTAAGTAAAAAAGTAATGGAGTCGCCCTCACCTGGTGTCCAAAGGAGCAGGTAACCCTGGTACAGGTAAAGTGTACAGAACATGTAATACCTCCCTGTACTGTAGGGGGCGCTACCAGACACCAGTCAGTGCATACGCTTCAGAAATACAGGGGTTTAACCAGTGAATGCCCATTCTGATTGGTCGCTTCTTCCGGCCATTGACACGTTTCACAGATCTGGACTGTCTGTACATTGTATGTTGAGTCTGGTTTCAACTTACGATGGTCCAGAAAAGACCATTGTATGTTGAAACTATTGTATGTTGAGGCCATTGTAAGTTGAGGGATCACTGTATATGAAACCTGTGAAGTATATCAGAGACTCCAGGCTTTAGAACAGTGTTTCCCAAGCAGTGTGCCTCCAGCTGTTGCAAAACTACAACTCCCAGCATGCCCGGACAGCCGAAGGCTGTCCGGGCATGCTGGGAGTTGTAGTTTTGCAACAGCTGGAGGCACACTGGTCGGAAACCACTGCTTTAGAATCATGCAGTCTACAAGTTCCGAGTAAGGGTGAATGTTACCTAGACACAACGTCATGAAGAAAAATGATGAGAGAACATCTATTTTTTTTTTTACCAAGCCACTCATTAGCTTGTCCAGCCACCATGGCTATCCAATATCTAAATCACATTAGACTTAATTTATCAAAACCTGTGCAGAGGAAAATTGCCCAGTTGCCCATAGCAACCAATCAGATCGCTTCTTTCATTTTGCAGAGGCCTTGTTAGAAATGAAAGAAGCGATCTGATTGGTTGCTATGGGCAACTGGGCAAATTTTCCCCTATACAGGTTTTGATAAATCTCCCACAATATGCAGGGCCGGATTAAGAGCATCATGGGCCTGGCCTGGTGCTGAAGATTTTGGTGGGCCCAAAGTTGACACGACACAACAGCTGGGTTGCAGCTATTTGTGGGTTTTAGTGCAATGCCATTTACTTACATTATGTGCATACAGCATGATACACAGAGTGTGACGTAGGTAGGTATTTAATTGGGTTGTTGGCTGGCTAGATAGGTAGCTGAGTCGGTTGTAAGCTTGCTGGGTAAGTAGTTAGGTAAGTAGCCATGTAGGTAGCTAGCCAGGTACATAGATAAGCAGATAGGTAGCTAGCTATAATCCCTATCAGAGCCGTGGTGACTGTAGAGGAATAGTGGTGCAGTTGCCCATAATACCCAATCAGATTACTTCTTGCCTTTTGAGAAATGAAAGAAGCGATCTGATTGGTTACTATGGGCAACTGCACTTCCTCTGCACAGGTAATCTTCTTATAGGCCTGTATGTTTATAATAGTTGATCTATTATAACCAGGGCCAGATTAAGGCTGCCTGGAAGACGGAGCACTTCATTATGTTGGTACAGTTCCCCACATTAGGTGCAGTATAGTTCCCCCACATTAGGTGCAGTACAGTTCCCCACATTAGGTACAGTACAGTCCCCCACATTAGGTGCAGTATAGTTCCCCCACATTAGGTGCAGTATAGGTTCCCCACATTAGGTGCAGTACAGTTCCCCCACATTAGGTGCAGTATAGTTCCCCACATTAGGTGCAGTATAGTTCCCCCACATTAGGTGCAGTACAGTTCCCCACATTAGGTACAGTACAGTCCCCCACATTAGGTGCAGTATAGTTCCCCCACATTAGGTGCAGTACAGTTCCCCACATTAGGTGCAGTACAGTTCCCCCACATTTGGTGCAGTACAGTTCCCCTACATTAGGTGCAGTATAGTTCCCCCACATTAGGTGCAGTACAGCTCCCCCATATTAGGTGCAGGACAGTTCCCCCACATATGGTGCAGTATAGTTCCCCCACATATAGTGCAGTATAGTTCCCTCACATTAGGTGCAGTATAGTTCCCTCACATTAGGTGCAGTATAGTTCCCCCACATTAGGTTCAGTATAGTTCCCCCACATTAGGTTCAGTACAGTTCCCCCACATTAGGTGCAGTACAGTTCCCCCACATTAGGTGCAGTACAGTTCCCCCACATTTGGTGCAGTACAGTTCCCCTACATTAGGTGCAGTATAGTTCCCCCACATTAGGTGCAGTACAGTTCCCCCACATTAGGTGCAGTATAGTTTCCCCCACATTAGGTGCAGTATAGTTCCCCCACATATAGTGCAGTATAGTTCCCTCACATTAGGTGCAGTATAGTTCCCTCACATTAGGTGCAGTATAGTTCCCCCACATTAGGTTCAGTATAGTTCCCCCACATTAGGTTCAGTACAGTTCCCCCACATTAGGTACAGTACAGTTCCCCCACATTAGGTGCAGTACAGTTCCCCCACATTAGGTGCAGTATAGTTCCCCACATTAGGTGCAGTATAGTTCCCCCACATTAGGTGCAGTACAGTTCCCCTACAGACATACAGCCTTCAGTCATATACAGTGTATGGCTGGAGGCTGTATGCCTGTTTACTGCCCCGGGGACCGGGGGTCACGATCTACTGCTATGGCCCTGGGTCCCGGAGGAGCGGAGGTCGGAACACTGAAGACGACGTGCCACTGGTCACTTACCATGTGCGCGTGTCCTCCTCGATGCTCCGCTCCACTCTGCTCCGTCAGTGACGTCCCTGCTTGTGCTACCTCCCGGCGGCCCCTGCGTTTTTAAAGTTAACGTGTGGGCCGCCGCAGAAAGGTAACTGCCAGGACATCCTTGTGTCCTGATAATATTTTTCGGGAGACAGGGATGTCCCAAATGTGATGGGGGCCCCCTGCGAGCACGGGACATCGCATGGCCGGCCATCTATTGCGGGCCGCCCGTGCTATTCGCTGGGCCTATTTTAACGTAGAGGCCTGGAGCGGCAGCTCCATCCACCCCTACGTTAATCCGTCCCTGCCAATATGAGCAACCTTGGCTGAGGTGCAAGGCTACATGAGAATGTGATGAAACCCATGCTCCATTGCCTTAAAACATACATATATGTATTTATAAAAAAAAGAATGTCATACACATGAACAATGCCTGAGTGAAACCTTAATGGGGTACTCCGGTGGAAAACTTTTTTTTTTTTAAATCAACTGGTGCCAAAAAGTTAAACAGATTTGTAAATTTACTTCTATTAAAAAATCTTAATCCTTCCAGTGCTTATTAGCTGCTGAATACTACAGAGGAATTTTTTTTTTGGAACACAGGGCTCTCTGTTGACATCACAAGCCCAGTGCTCTCTGCTGACATCTCTGTCCATTTTAGTAACTTTCCAGAGCAGCATATGTTTGCTATGGGGATTTGCACCAACTCTGGATGTAAGCAGAGAGCACTGTGCTTGGGATGTCAGCAGAGAGCTCTGTGTTCCAAAAAGAAAAGAATTTCCTCTGTAGTATTCAGCAGCTAATAAGTACGGGAAGGATTCAGATTTTTTAATAGAAGTAATTTACAAATCTTTCTGGCACCAGTTGATTTAAAAAAAAAAGTTTTCCATTGGCGTACCCCTTTAACTAGCTTGATACATATGCCTGAAATTATTACACTATCCTTATACACTTGGGAGCGGCCAAATCCAATTGTCACATACAGAAAAATCAATATAAAGCCAGTATGATGGGGTCCTTGGAGACACATGATTCTCCCAAAGCTACTGTAGTTAAATGTTTCTCCTGTTCGACGACTCTATGTTTCCATATTAACATTTTATTCCACTCTGAAACATAATATTTCGACACATTCTCTAACCATAATATGCTGACTGGCTGCAGAACGATAAAGTTTTATGTTTTATGGTTTTTCCTTATACAGCAATCCTAGAACAAGGCCAGGCGGATTTTCCGTACTATTAAGGCTGGGTTCCCACCACGTTTTTGCAATACAGTTCCCGTATCAGGTTTATGATAAAAAATGGATTCCTCAAACCTGACTAAACTGTATCAAAATGTGTGTACAAATTTTAATCCGTATACAGTTGAAAACTGTATACGGTTTGGAAAATAATGTCCGGTTGCATGTTTTTTAAGAAAAAAGGTTTAAATTTACTTATCGAAATTTTTTCTTTCCATGAGTCCCGAGGCAGCACACAAAGGGTTAATAACTTTCTATCTCCAACTGGATAGAAGAAGTGACTCATTAATTAACCAATTAATCCAATTAATTGTGATAGCCAAGCCTGGATACTGCACCTCCCCCTAAGGTATATATTCTCAAGAAAACATGGACACACTGTGTTGTATGCAGCAATAAACATTTAATAGGGTGGGAAACTTGTGCTGCCTCGGGACTCATGGAAAGAAAACATTTCGGTAAGTAAATTTAAACCTTCCATTTCATCACTCGGCAGCACACAAAGAGATATAAACAGCAATATCAACAACAAAATAGGGTGGGAATCAAGACGTAGCTTTTTCTAGCACCTGTCTGCCAAAGGACGCCTTCTTGCCAGCCATAAGATCCAGCTTGTAGTGATGGACAAAGGTACTTGAAGATGACCACGTCGCTGCCCGGCAGATCTGATCCAAAGAAACCTGTGCTAGGTTAGCCCAGGAAGTGGACATAGCTCTTGTCGAGTGTGCATGGACTTTGATAGGGCATTCTTTGCCCAGAATAGAATAACAAAGAGAAATGACATCTTTGATCCATCTTGAAAGTGATGCTTTAGAAGCTGGTTTTCCCCTATTAGGGCCCGTAAATTGTAAAAAAAAAAAAAAAAAAAAAAAAAAAAAGAGCATTGGACTGCCTAAAGACCTAGGTCTTATTGATATAACACAGGACTGCTCTCTTGACATCTAACGTATGCAGTGCGGATTGATGATCATCTTCAGGACATGGAAAAAAATTCGGAAGACATATCTCTTGATTGAGATTCTCAATTGAACAGACTTTCGGTCTGAAGGATGGATCCAGGCGAAAAACTAAACAGTCCTGAAGAATTCTCAAATATGGAGGTTGGATAGGACAGAGCCTGGAGTTCCGACACTCTCTTTGCTGAGGTAATAGCTACCAGAAAAAGGACCTTCCAGGAAATAAATTTGATTTCTGCCTCTTCTATAGGCTCAAACGGATGTGACATTAGAGATTTGAGAACAGAAGGTAGATCCCAAGAAGGTACCGGTGGAGTAACTGTAGGTCTGAGGTTTGAAATGGCCTTAAAAAACTTCTTTATTAAATGATTATTCGATAGTAAACCTTGGAGAAAATCATTTATTGCAGAAAACTGTACTCTGATCGTATTTGGCTTGAGACCTTTGTCGAAACCTTCCTTAAGAAATTGAAGGACTTGTGAAACATTTGGAACAGTGACTTGATGAACTGAACACCAAACTAGGAAAGATTTTACCACTCTGGAGTACACTTTAAGTGTAGAAGGCTTTCTTGCCGCAGACAATAGAGTGACCATCTCTTCTGATAGATCTTGTGACGCCAGGGTTAACCGTTCAGGAGCCAGGATGAGAGTCTCAACTTGTCGAGGGCAGGATGATACAGACCCTCCTGTAGGAGTAGGTCCGGCTGCATTGGTAGCTCCCAATGCCAGCCTCTCGAAAGTCTTAATGCAAGTTGGAACCATGCCCTTCTGGGCCAAAATGGTAGAATTGCCAGTACTTTGCCCTTGTCTTGCTTGACCTTGAGGAGCATCCGAGGGATCATTGGAAAGGGCGGGAATGCATAAAGGAACTTGTTGCTCCAAGAAAACGATAGGCCGTCTAGATGGTCTGGGTGGTTCTTCCTATAAATGGAGCAAAAGCGAGGAAGTTTGCGATTGGCCCTGGTTGCCATAACGTCCATTTCTGGGAGACCAAATCTCCGGACTACCTGAAGAAAGACTGATTCTTTCAAGCTCCACTCCGCTGGATTGATGTCCTTCCTGCTGAGGAGGTCTGCACGGAGGTTCAAGGACCCTCTGATGTGAACCGCATGTAGATCAATGAGGTGGTCCTCCGCCCAGGACATAAGGAGACTGCATTCTTCCATCATCTGAGGCGATCTCGTTCCTCCCTGCATGTTCAGATAGAACACTGTTGGGAGGTTGTCTGACTTAACCAGGACCTTGTGATCCTGTAACAGAGAAGAAAAGTGAGACAAGGCTAGACGTACCGCTCTGAGCTCTCTACGGTTAGATGACATTAATGATTCAGATCTGGACCATCTTTTTTGGACCCAGGAGTTGTCCAAATGCGCTCCCCAACTGCTGGAAGAGGCATCCGTAGTAAGCAGCACTTGAAGGACCAAGGACAAAGATATTCCTGTACCCACCTTGCCTGGACGCAACCACCAGGAAAGATCTTGTTTTGTGGAGGCGGACAAGGATATCATCCTGTCTAACCCCCACGGCCTCATGTTCCATTGGGCTAAGATGTCCGTCTGTAGAGCCCTCGTGAGCTTTTCCCCAAGGAACCTCATCCAGTGAGGATGTCATCAGGCCAAGCACGCTCATAGCCGACCGGACCGAAATCTCCGTGCTGTTGATCAGTCTGACAACCTCCGATGAAAGCTTCTGAATCCTGTCTTCCGAAAGGAACAGCTTCATGGTTGAGGAGTTGATCCTGAATCCCAGATATCTGCCTAGAGTTGTCGGAGTGAGATGAGATTTTTGATAGTTCACCAGAAATCCATGTTGTTCCAGACTCTGGATGGTGATCTGTATATGTTGAAGTAACAGATCTGTGGAGTGAGCTAGAATCAGCCAGTTGTCCAAATACGGGATAATGTTTACTCCTTGTAACCACCGCCACCTTTGTGAACACTCTCGGAGCGGACGACAGACCGAAGGGAAGACAGGTTAACTGGAAATGTTTGATTTGGTAATTCATGAAGAGCGCTATTCTGAGGAACTTCCTGTGAGACTTGAGTATTGGAATATGCAGATAAGCGTCTCTCAGGTCGATTGTGGCCATGAGATCGTTTTGCTCCAATGTGGCCACGACCGACCGGATTGATTCCATCTTGAATCTCTTTTTGACTATGTAAGTATTCAGATCTGATAGATCTATCAATAACCTCCAAGTACCTTCCTTTTATGGTACCGCAAAGACTCTGGAGTAAAGACCAAGACCTCTTTGGCTGATTGGAACTGGCTCTAGGGCACCCTTTCGGATGAATTCCGAAACCAGATCTCTTACATGCGCGTTTTCTCTGTTTACCAAAAAACTGTCCGGAGGATGTTCCCTCAGTTCTAAGGCATAACCTCTCGAAATCACAGAAGTCACCCACAAGTCGGAAGATGTTTGAGACCAGACCGAGGAATACAGAGAGAGTCTGGCACCAACTTTGGGGACTGAACTGCTGGCGTCAAAAGTCCTTCAACTTCGCACTTCCTGGAGGAGACTTCTTTTTAAAAGAAGATGCTCGGTTACGAGCCTGTTTTTGTTGCCTATTTCTTTGTCCAAAGTATCTCTTATGTTGAGGAGAAGACCTAAACTGCTTCCTGCCTTGTTGAAAACAAGGTTTCTTCGGGGCGTTAGGAAAAAAAGCTCCTTTTTTACTGCTCATACCTTCCAGAATTGGATTGAGCTGCGAGCTAAAAAGATTCCCTCCTTCAAAGGGTAGGGAGCAAAAATTGTTTTTAGCCATAATATCCCCTGACCATTCCTTGAGCCAGAGTGCCCTTCGGGCAGATGTAGAGCTGGCTAGAATTTTAGAATTAAGTCTTAAGATGTCAAGGGGGAAATCAGACAGGAAATCCGCTGCCAGCTTCATATCTGGAAGATCCTTAAGAATCTCCTTCCTAGGAACCCCCTCCTGGAGATCTCTAGTAAGGCGCGACAGCCACATGCGGAGAGCTCTACCCACTGGGACCGATGCAAGCGAGACTTTGCAAGACATGGCAGCAGCTGAATACACCCTTTTGAGCGAACCTTCAGCCCTTTTATCCATCTGGTCTTTAAGAAGGGAGACTTCTTCAGATGGGAACATAGACTTTTTAGAAAGTCTAGCTACCGCCAAATCTACCTTAGGGATAGAATCCCATGCCTCTGAGCTCTCTGGATACATGCTGTAAGCGGCCTTAAACCTGGAACCCATATCCGACTTTTTCTCAGGGTTTCACCACTCTGCCTTAATCAGAGACTCTAAGAGAGGTTGACCCTGCAGAGAGTAAGGACCGGCTGTGGGGAAATAGAATAATGCTTCCTTCTTGGGCAATCCCTCTTCTGAAGGATCACCTTCAACTGTTTTTTTTAAACTGATTTGATTAAAGCATGAGCTTTTACTTTTTTAAGCAAATAAAAATCCTCTGGAGCCCCTCTATCAGGGACTACCGAGCTGCTAGAAGAAGCCATCTCTTCCTCATTAGATGGTGACGAGGTTGAAGATGAAAAAACTGGATGAGCAGAGGACTTAGACGCTTTAGAGGAAATCTCCCTAAGTTGATCCGTCACTAAGGGTAGATTTAAACCAACCAAACCATTCCTTAGCCTCCGACTGTAAAGCTGTAGAAGGTGGTGCAGAAGCTGAACATGAATTGCATACATCTAAGCAAAACTCATCTGGCAGTGGTTGATTACAATGCAGACACAACTTGTGATGCTCCTTCCTTCTCTTTTTCTTAGAGGAACGTTCTCTTGAACCATCCATTCTGAAAAATTCCAAAGATGGCAAAGGAGCATCACCACAATAGTACATCATGCTTTCACAGAAACCCAGATGCAAAAGTTGATATAGCAGCAAACAGTAGCCTAGACCTAAGATATAACATACCAGGCTAGACAGTATTAGGCATAGGGACCCCTCATGTGACCCTCCTGCCAAAGAGGACGCAGCTACATGCATTGGATACACAACATTGCTGCAAAACCAGTCACTTACCTGAAGGCTGACAATGACGCACACCTGGCTAGTGCAGGAGTGCGCTGTGTCTCTTGCTCCTCTAAATACAGCCTCCGGTACCTCCTCTTGGATTGTAGGCTCCGAGTCCTGTGTGGCTCCACGTCACTATGCGCCGTGACGTCATCTTCCGGCGACCCGCAGTCCAGCGAACGTCCCTGTGCCGCCGCCGGTAGCCGTCATACAGAGTCGGAAGCGCTCTGAGGCCGCAGCCTGAGCGTACTTCGGGGGAGCCGGTAAGACAGCTGATACCGCCATGGATATCAACAGAGGCAGGTCCCGATACTCAACCTGCCTCTGTAACTTACCTGGGCTATCTTTCATGCGCTTTCCAGCCACTGGAAAGAGACATGGACCGGAGAGGGGATTGGAAGCTTGCTAGTCCCACAGGCAGAGCCAGCCCTCTTTATCCTATAATAGTAACCATAAAAGTCACCACCTGTCCGCAGGACAGAAGAAAAAACAGTGTGTCCATGTTTTCTTGAGAATATATACCTTAGGGGGAGGTGCAGTATCCAGGGTTGGCTATCACAATGAATTGGATTAATTGGTTAATTAATGAGTCACTTCTTCTGTCCAGTAGGAAATGGAAAGTTATTAACCCTTTGTGTGCTGCCGAGGGACGAAATGGAAAGTATATGTTTTTAACTTTTCATTCCATTATGAATAAAGTTTCACTTGCTTGATTGAAATTGCAAGAAAAAAACTGTGCAAAGTCAAAAACCGCAAGGTGAAAATCGGATGGAACCGTACGCACATACGGTTCTGTACAGTTCCCATTGACTCCCTTAAAAAAAGAATGTATACGTTTCAATACAGTCTTTCACCCAGACCAAAAAAACGTGGTAGGCAAGGGTTTTGGGTACAGGGAAAAAAAAACTTAAAAAACCGTACAGGATGCAAAATGGACACAACCTGATGCATCTTTTGGCATACGGTTTTCAATGCATACGGTTTTCAATACAGTTCCGTATTGTTAACGTAGGTAAGATCATTTTCAATGGCCATTAATACCAGTATACAAGGAAGAAACGTACTACCACACAATATCTTGATAATACCACCATACTGTACCAAATAAAACCATTATATACAGTCCAGTATTCCCCTATACAGTGCCCATATAGCAGTAGATACCAGCTGTACACAGGATCTGGATACCATATTATACAGGATCATATAGAGATATATACCTATATTTGTTTACTTTCCCTTTTCTTTTCCAACTGGCCCAGTGTCACGATTCGGCTGGCAGGAGGTGGATCCTCTGTGCCAGAGAGGGATTGGCGTGGACCGTGCTAGTGGACCGGTTCTAAGTTACTACTGGTTTTCACCAGAGCCCGCCGCAAAGCGGGATGGTCTTGCAGCGGCGGTAGTAACCAGGTCGTATCCACTAGCAACGGCTCAACCTCTCTGACTGCTGAAGATAGATGCGGTACAAGGGAGTAGACAAGAGCAAGGTCGGACGTAGCAGAAGGTCGGGGCAGGCAGCAAGGATCGTAGTCAGGGGCAACGGCAGGAGGTCTGGAACACAGGCTAGGAACACACAAGGGAACGCTTTCACTGGCACAATGGCAACAAGATCCGGCGAGGGAGTGCAGGGGAAGTGAGGTATACATAGGGAGTGCACAGGTGAACACACTGATTAGACCCACTGCGCCAATCAGCGGCGCAGTGGCCCTTTAAATCGCAGAGACCCGGCGCGCGCGCGCCCTAGGGAGCGGGGCCGCGCGCGCCGGGACAGGACCGACGGAGAGCGAGTCAGGTACGGGAGCCGGGGTGCGCATCGCGAGCGGGCGCCACCCGCATCGCGAATCGCATCCCGGCTGGGGGCGGTATCGCAGCGCACCCGGTCAGTAGATCTGACCGGGGCGCTGCAGTAGCGAGGATGTTGCGAGCGCTCCGGGGAGGAGCGGGGACCCGGAGCGCTCGGCGTAACAGTACCCCCCCCCTTGGGTCTCCCCCTCTTCTTGGAGCCTGGGAACCCGAGGAGCAGACTTTTGTCTAGGATGTTGTCCTCAGGTTCCCAGGATCTCTCTTCAGGTCCACAGCCCTCCCAATCAACCAAAAATAACTTTTTTCCTCTGACCGTCTTGGAGGCCAGTATCTCCTTCACTGAGAAGATGTCAGAAGAACCGGAAACAGGAGTGGGAGAAACAAGTTTGGGAGAGAAACGGTTGATGATGAGTGGTTTAAGAAGAGAGACATGAAAGGCATTAGGAATACGAAGAGAAGGAGGAAGAAGAAGTTTGTAAGAGACAGGATTAATTTGGCACAAGACTTTGAAAGGACCAAGATAGTGTGGTCCCAGTTTGTAACTGGGGACACGAAAGCGGACATATTTAGCGGAGAGCCATACCTTGTCTCCGGGAGCAAAAATGGGGGGAGCTCTTCTTTTCTTATCGGCAAACTTTTTCATGCGAGATGAAGCCTGTAAAAGAGAATTTTGGGTCTCTTTCCATATGGTGGAAAGATCACGAGTCACTTCATCTACAGCGGGCAAACCAGAGAACAAGGGAATAGGGAGGGGGGGAAGAGGGTGACGGCCGTACACCATGAAAAATGGGGATTTAGCAGAAGATTCAGAGACTCTAAAGTTGTACGAGAATTCTGCCCAAGGTAGAAGATCTGCCCAGTCATCCTGGCGGGAGGAAACAAAATGCCGTAAATAGTCACCCAGGACCTGGTTAATTCTTTCTACTTGCCCATTGGATTGAGGATGATAAGCAGAAGAGAAGTTTAATTTAATCTTGAGTTGTTTACAGAGAGCCCTCCAGAATTTTGACACGAATTGGACACCTCTATCCGAGACAATCTGCGTGGGCAAACCGTGAAGACGAAAAATGTGTACAAAAAATTGTTTTGCCAACTGAGGCGCTGAAGGAAGACCAGGAAGAGGAATAAAATGTGCCATCTTGGAAAATCGATCAACGACCACCCAAACAACAGTGTTGCCACGGGATGGGGGAAGTTCTGTAATAAAGTCCATACCAATCAGAGACCAAGGCTGTTCGGGGACAGGCAGAGGGTGAAGGAGACCAGCAGGCTTCTGGCGAGGAGTCTTATCCCGGGCACAGACAGTACAGGCCCGCACAAAATCAACAACATCTGTTTCCAGAGTCGGCCACCAATAGAAACGAGAGATGAGTTGCAAGGACTTTTTGATGCCCGCATGGCCTGCGAGGTGGGAGGAGTGACCCCATTTGAGAATCCCGAGACGCTGGCGTGGAGAAACAAAGGTCTTCCCTGGAGGAGTTTGCCTGATGGAGGCTAGAGAAGAGGAGATCAGACAGTCAGGAGGAATGATGTGTTGCGGAGAGACCTCTACTTCCGAGGCATCCGAGGAACGAGAGAGAGCATCGGCCCTAATGTTCTTGTCGGCAGGGCGAAAATGAATTTCAAAGTTAAAACGGGCAAAGAACAACGACCACCTGGCCTGGCGAGGATTCAGCCGTTGGGCAGACTGGAGATAGGAGAGATTCTTGTGATCGGTGAAAATGATAACTGGAAATTTTGATCCCTCCAGCAGATGCCTCCATTCCTCAAGTGCCAATTTAATGGCCAGTAGTTCTCGATCCCCGATGGAGTAGTTCCTCTCCGCCGGAGAGAAGGTCCTAGAAAAAAAACCACAAGTAACAGCATGCCCGGAAGAATTTTTTTGTAGAAGGACCGCTCCAGCTCCCACTGAGGAGGCATCAACCTCCAATAGGAAGGGTTTAGAAGGGTCAGGTCTGGAGAGCACGGGAGCAGAAGAAAAGGCAGACTTGAGCCGTTTAAATGCGTCTTCCGCTTGAGGAGACCAGGACTTAGGATTGGCATTCTTCTTGGTTAAAGCCACGATAGGAGCCACAATAGTGGAAAAATTGGGAATAAATTGTCTGTAATAATTGGCGAACCCCAAAAAACGTTGGATAGCACGGAGTCCGGAGGGGCGTGGCCAATCTAAGACGGCAGAGAGTTTATCTGGGTCCATTTGTAGTCCCTGGCCAGAGACCAAGTATCCTAGGAAAGGAAGAGATTGACATTCAAACAGACATTTCTCCATTTTGGCATAAAGTTGATTGTCTCGAAGTCTCTGAAGAACCATGCGGACATGCTGGCGATGTTCTTCTAAGTTGGCAGAAAAAATCAGAATATCGTCCAGATACACAACAACACAGGAATATAAGAGATCACGAAAAATTTCATTAACAAAGTCTTGGAAGACGGCAGGGGCGTTGCACAGGCCAAAGGGCATGACCAGATACTCAAAGTGTCCATCTCTGGTGTTAAATGCAGTTTTCCATTCGTCCCCCTCCCTGATGCGGATGAGATTATA
The DNA here is from genome assembly GCF_029499605.1 of Hyla sarda. NCBI lineage: Eukaryota > Metazoa > Chordata > Amphibia > Anura > Hylidae > Hyla > Hyla sarda. The sequence goes on along the minus strand of NC_079195.1, from coordinate 192,584,990 downwards.
TGCACCTCTTAAGTCCAGTTTGGTAAAGATGTGGGCACCTTGAAGGCGATCAAAGAGTTCAGAGATAAGAGGTAGGGGGTAGCGGTTCTTTACCGTGATTTTATTAAGTCCGCGGTAATCAATGCAAGGACGTAGGGAGCCATCTTTTTTGGACACAAAGAAAAATCCAGCTCCAGCAGGAGAGGAGGATTTGCGGATAAACCCCTTTTTTAAATTTTCCTGGATGTATTCAGACATAGCAAGAGTCTCTGGGGCGGACAGAGGGTAAATTCTGCCCCGGGGTGGAGTAGTGCCCGGGAGGAGGTCAATAGGACAGTCAAAAGGCCTGTGAGGGGGTAAAGTCTCAGCTTGCTTTTTGCAAAATACGTCAGCATAGTCCATATAAGCCTTAGGGAGACCGGTTACAGGAGGAACCACAGGGTCACGGTAGGGAGTACTGGGAACCGGTTTAAGACAGTCCTTGAAACAAGAAGTACCCCAGCTCTTGATCTCTCCTGTGGACCAATCAAGGGTTGGGGAATGGCGTTGGAGCCACGGTAGTCCAAGGAGAATTTCGGAAGTGCAATTGGAGAGGACCAAAAACTCAATTTTTTCGTGATGAGGTCCGATGCACATTAGGAGGGGTTCCGTGCGGTAACGCACGGCACAGTCCAATCTTTCATTGTTAACACAATTGATGTAGAGGGGTCTGGCGAGACTGGTCACAGGGATGTTGAACCTGTTGATGAGAGAGGCCAAAATAAAATTTCCTGCAGATCCGGAATCCAAGAAGGCCTTAGTAGAGAAGGAGAAGGTAGAGGCAGATATCCGCACAGGCACAGTAAGGCGTGGAGAAGCAGAGTTGACATCAAGAACTGTGTCACCTTTGTGCGGAGTCAGCGTACGTCTTTCCAGGCGGGGAGGACGGATAGGACAATCCTTCAGGAAGTGTTCGGTACCGGCACAGTACAGGCAAAGATTCTCCATGCGGCGTCGTGTCCTCTCTTGAGGTGTCAAGCGAGACCGGTCAACTTGCATAGCCTCCACGGCGGGAGGCACAGGAACGGATTGCAGAGGACCAGAGGAGAGAGGAGCCGGGGAGAAAAAACGCCTCGTGCGAACAAAGTCCATATCCTGGCGGAGCTCCTGACGCCTTTCGGAAAAACGCATGTCAATGCGAGTGGCAAGATGAATGAGTTCATGTAGGTTAGCAGGAATTTCTCGTGCGGCCAGAACATCTTTAATGTTGCTGGATAGGCCTTTTTTAAAGGTCGCGCAGAGGGCCTCATTATTCCAGGATAATTCGGAAGCAAGAGTACGGAATTGGATGGCGTACTCGCCAACGGAAGAATTACCCTGGACCAGGTTCAGCAGGGCAGTCTCAGCAGAAGAGGCTCGGGCAGGTTCCTCAAAGACACTTCGAATTTCCGAGAAGAAGGAGTGTACAGAGGCAGTGACGGGGTCATTGCGGTCCCAGAGCGGTGTGGCCCATGACAGAGCCTTCCCAGACAGAAGGCTGACTACGAAAGCCACCTTAGACCTTTCAGTAGGAAACTGGTCCGACATCATCTCCAAGTGCAGGGAACATTGTGAAAGAAAGCCACGGCAAAACTTAGAGTCCCCATCAAATTTATCCGGCAAGGAAAGTCATAGGCTGGAAGCGGCCACTCGCTGCAGAGGAGGTGCAGGAGCTGGCGGAGGAGATGATTGCTGAAGCTGTGGTAGTAACTGCTGTAGCATCACGGTCAGTTGAGACAGCTGGTGGCCTTGTTGCGCTATCTGTTGCGACTGCTGGGCGACCACCGTGGTGAGGTCGGCGACAACTGGCAGTGGAACTTCAGCGGGATCCATGGCCGGATCTACTGTCACGATTCGGCTGGCAGGAGGTGGATCCTCTGTGCCAGAGAGGGATTGGCGTGGACCGTGCTAGTGGACCGGTTCTAAGTTACTACTGGTTTTCACCAGAGCCCGCCGCAAAGCGGGATGGTCTTGCAGCGGCGGTAGTAACCAGGTCGTATCCACTAGCAACGGCTCAACCTCTCTGACTGCTGAAGATAGACGCGGTACAAGGGAGTAGACAAGAGCAAGGTCGGACGTAGCAGAAGGTCGGGGCAGGCAGCAAGGATCGTAGTCAGGGGCAACGGCAGGAGGTCTGGAACACAGGCTAGGAACACACAAGGGAACGCTTTCACTGGCACGATGGCAACAAGATCCGGCGAGGGAGTGCAGGGGAAGTGAGGTATACATAGGGAGTGCACAGGTGAACACACTGATTAGACCCACTGCGCCAATCAGCGGCGCAGTGGCCCTTTAAATCGCAGAGACCCGGCGCGCGCGCGCCCTAGGGAGCGGGGCCGCGCGCGCCGGGACAGGACCGACGGAGAGCGAGTCAGGTACGGGAGCCGGGGTGCGCATCGCGAGCGGGCGCCACCCGCATCGCGAATCGCATCCCGGCTGGGGGCGGTATCGCAGCGCACCCGGTCAGTAGATCTGACCGGGGCGCTGCAGTAGCGAGGATGTTGCGAGCGCTCCGGGGAGGAGCGGGGACCCGGAGCGCTCGGCGTAACACCCAGACTGTCATGCTGATTTCTTTCAGCCACCAGTTGTCTTTGCAGAATCTGCCAAACAAACATTTTAGGCTGCGCATTTTTCCTGTACCTTCCCATCTGTTTCACAACCTACACAAACTTCCCATACATAAAGCCCCAACTGGTAATAATGTCCTTTGTGACGTCCCACACAGTATAAAAGTACCCTCTTTTGTGCTCCACACAGTGATATTGTGGAGGTCACACTAGTGCCTGTTTAACCAATCACTACCTGAGGCAGGACACCGGTGTGGCCAGTGATTGGCTGAGCAGGCAGTTCCCGTTGGGAGGATACATAAGTAGGGGAGATGAGTGAGGACCGAGAGCATCAGTGCCACAGCTGTGGGGTATTGAAGAGTATGGCTTCTATTAACGCCACCCCTATCAGGTAAAATCAAAACCGAATGACCAGGGAGTCAGGAATTTGTCTGGCGCAGAGAGGAACCATCAGGCAGCCAAGTAAAATCAATGGATTTATTATATGCAACGCGTTTCGCTGCGCATGCGCAGCTTCATCAGGCATCATGATGCAGTGGACCTTCTTCTATATTTCTTCTGCACTTTACCTTGTTGTGTGTGGGCGCACAACCAACTTTGGTAAGCGGCTTGGGAATTACCGTCCCCTACCCCCACCAACAAGATCTACTGATCCCGCACATGAGGCGCCTTCCTCCCTCTCTCTAGATACCCCTATCAGGTAGGCAGATAGGGATCCCCAGTAAGTAGAAAGGGCCCCTAATTATATTGTTCCCCTATCAGGTAGGGCTACCCAGTAGATAGCATTGTGCTGCCCGGGTCAAAGAATGAAATTCTGCCCCCACCCCCAAAAGAAGCACGAACACACATGCACGTATATAATATAGTTAACATGTATGACAGTTTTTTTTACACATGATAATACCTAAATATACTAGTCATGCAGTTACCATTTGATACCACAAAACAAGGAGCAAATATGACGTTACATTATTGTAACCTGACCAGATCAGGCATACTGCGACCAACAATACCAATAATACTGGTATACCAAGATACATATTACTAATAATACACCTATAGTAGTAGAATATGGCAAGTAACATGTCTGAACACGAGAAGTTTCACTGGACTATGAGAATATGTGAAGCATAGACATATCATTACATGTATATAGATATATACAAAGAGCTAGAGGCTGACAAACCAAATCTTAAACCATTAGGTCAAAAAAACTGGTAATGATGCTTGTATATATAATGACAAGCCCTAAGAATAACAGTGAGTACATATTGATAATAGAAGGGCACATATCTTTGGGTACAGTAGTACATCAGACTAAAGCAGAGAGAAATATGCCTGGGCCGAGATTGTAGTGAATGAGCAATATGAGCAACAGTGTAAAGTCAAGTATAGAACGTAGGGATATGCATGATGTTCCGGGTGGCGTACCAAAGATTGCTGCAGAGTTGGTGTGCGGAAAATGGCCTGAAGCCGTGGAGGTGGCATATAAGGTGTGCGACCGCAGTCGCTATGGCGGTGTGATTGCGGCAAGGGGAAGCCGGCATGAAGTACGGGACCGCCAGAAGTCACGCCGCTGATGCACGACGTCACTTCCGGTCTGTGGAAAAAACCCAGGGAGTGAAGTAAAATAGAGGACTAGGTGGACAATGAGTGGACAATGACACGTCGGAACCAAAGGAAATGACAGTAATAAAAAGGAGTGAAAAAGCTGTGAAAAAGCAAAGAACCACCTGTATGGAGGAACTATATTATGAAAAGGATACATCCAAATTGAGTACAGGAAGCCAAATAACTCCTCCGCAGCAAATCATTGGACCTAGAAAGGAAGAGGTACACTGTTAGTAGAAAAATCATGTAAATTGTGTGATTTCATATTCCCTATTAAGTCCACATGGTTCTAGAGTCTGTAATGTATGGATCCAGTAGGCCTCCCTTCTCTTAAGTAATTTGCGTCTATATCCGCCTCTCCTGAGTTTGGGCACTTGTTCCAGTACCTGAAATCGGAGTTGTGAAATGTTGTGGTTGGCTTGTGAAAAATGGAAAGGGATGGGTAATAGTGTGTTGTTTCTGCGGATAGTGGACTTGTGTTGGGGAAATCCTATCCCTGATGTGTTGCGTAGTCCCACCTACATACCCAAGCCCGCAGGGACATTTAATGAGGTACACCACATAGGATGAGTCACAAGTGTAAAAGTTTTTGATAGGGTAGGGCTTGCCAGTCAAGGGGTGGTGGATCTTGTCCCCCCCTAATGATGCTATTGCACTGGACACAGTGAAGGCATGGGAAAGTGCCGTTTCTGGGTGTAGAAAATGTCACTTGTTGTGCTCGTTCAAGAGATCCAATGTCTGCTCTAACCAAGTTGCCCCTTAAATTTCTGGGCCTTTTAAAACAGAGTAAGAATGGTTCATTAAATTCTTTAACTTTAGGGTATGCCCGCTGGAGAAGGGGCCAATAACTCCTTATGATCCCATGTATCTTGTACGCGAATGGGTGAAACATGTGGACAAAGGGGTTCCTATTGTGATTCGTTCTGCTCGTATTGGGCCTTGTCCAGACTTGATCTTCCCCCTTTTTTTCTAGCTCTCAAACGTATCTCTACTACACCCACCTTTTTTTTTTCTTCCCCCTTTTCAGTTTTCTTTTTTTTTTCCTCTTCTTCTCCTTGTATTCTCCTATTTTTATCTCCTCCAATATATGTTTCATACATTCACTCATACATACTACTCCTCTAGGAGTTCTTTACTTCCCCCCCCCCCCCCCCCCCGTTGGTCTCCTACTATTCGTCAATCACACCACACACTGTCATTGCCGATGCTTTCCACGTGACGTCATCACTAGAGATGAGCGAACTTACAGTAAATTCGATTCGTCACGAACTTCTCGGCTCGGCAGTTGATGTCTTATCCTGCATAAATTAGTTCAGCCTTCAGGTGCTCCGGTGGGCTGGAAAAGGTGGATACATTCCTAGGAAAGAGTCTCCTAGGACTGTATCCACCTTTTCCAGCCCACCGGAGCACCGGAAAGCTGAACTAATTTATGCAGGAAAATTCATCAACTGCCGAGCCGAGAAGTTCATGACGAATCGAATTTACTGCAAGTTCGCTCATCTCTAGTCATCACGCCACGGTGGAACGCATCACGCCCATTTCCCTTCCCCTATTTATTCTACACAGCCTTTATTCCTATTCCTAACTGCCCCACGTATTTGTTTTATATAACAGTCTTCCAGAGTCCACCTCGTCCTCTATTTTACTTCACTCCCTGGGTTTTTTCCACAGACCCGGACCGGAAGTGACGTTGCGCATCTTTGTCGAGACTTCCGGTGGTCCCGTACTTCATGCCGGCTTCTCCCTTGCCGCCATCACACCAATATAGCGACTGCGGTCGCACACCTTATATGCCACCTCCACGGCTTCAGGCCATTTTCCGTACACCAACTCCGCAGCAATCTTTGGTACGCCACCCGGAACATCATGCATATCCCTACATTCTATACTTGTATACTTTTCCTGTTTTTGGTCCCATTGACTTTACACTGTTGCTCATATTGCTCATGACTAGGGGATATTATAGCTGCTATGACCCCCACCAGATCATCTATCATTTAACACCTTTAACTTAATTTTAGCTTATTCCCTCCCATAAATGACATAAGACATGTGTTGGTTAAACAAAGGCCACAGCAGCCCATTTATTAAATAACATAAATAATCAATTACAACATTGTAAACCGATGTATGAACGTCATACATAACAATATAACCTGTCCTAACATTAGGATGTCTATTAGCGCAGGAGAAGAACCTGAGGGGCACCGTTACCAGACCACAGGTGATGGGATCTTCACTTGCTCCTAGCCGTAGCTCACCTGCACAGGAGCACCATTTTTGTGAAGCCCACCAACCTGAATTCCACCTTCTGGCTGGGAACCGCTCCCAGCCCACCTCCACACCATCCAACATACCATGCCCATCCACTGGTGCCTCCCCAGATTCCTCTCCTGACCCCGCCACTGTGACAAAATTAAGGGCGGGCGGGCGGGCGGGACACTTCTTCAGCCACGCAGATTGTGGCCCCCGCACAAATGCCCTCTCCTATATACCCTCCTTAACTCCCCCCTACTCCCTCACTAAAAGCCTGCGCTTCCCTAGCTCCCTCCTCTAAACTCCTCACATTTAACCCCTACCTTCCCGCATAATACCCCTGTCATGGGGCCCCTCCGTTCCCATTCTGTCCCCTCCAGGGCTTTCTTGACTAGGGGATATTATAGCTGCTATGACCCCCACCAGATCATCTATCATTTAACACCTTTAACTTAATTTTAGCTTATTCCCTCCCATAAATGACATAAGACATGTGTTGGTTAAACAAAGGCCACAGCAGCCCATTTATTAAATAACATAAATAATCAATTACAACATTGTAAACCGATGTATGAACGTCATACATAACAATATAACCTGTCCTAACATTAGGATGTCTATTAGCGCAGGAGAAGAACCTGAGGGGCACCGTTACCTGACCACAGGTGATGGGATCTTCACTTGCTCCTAGCCGTAGCTCACCTGCACAGGAGCACCATTTTTGTGAAGCCCACCAACCTGAATTCCACCTTCTGGCTGGGAACCGCTCCCAGCCCACCTCCACACCATCCAACATACCATGCCCATCCACTGGTGCCTCCCCAGATTCCTCTCCTGACCCCGCCACAACGGGGACAAGTGACCCCTTACTTGTCCCCGTTCCTCCACAGCCTCAATGCCCTCTCCACCGTCTCCTTCAACTCAAGAAGCCACAAATCCATACCCATCCCATTAAGATGAATACCATCCGAGGCCACAAAATCCGCACCCCCTTCCTCCAAATCCCGGTGCCGCACCACCATTCCTGGCCACGAACTTACTCACCGCCTTATTCACCTTAATCCTCGCCTTGTTGATCGCTACCACCGACCGAGCCTGCCTCCATTTCTGCCTGGCAACCATCTCGGACCACACCAGGACCAAATCCGGGAAAGAGGACCACAAACGCAACAGGTCCAGTTTAATGTCCCTGATCAAATCCCGAGACCTGCGCACACCCAAATCATTCCCACCTAAATGGACAACTAAGATATCTGGGGACCGGTCCAGCTGAACAAAGAACTGGACCCTGGACAACAGTTCTGACCACCTCATGCCCCCCTTTCCCAACCAGCGAACCTGGGCCACCGAACCGTCCAATCCCAACTGTCTGCCCGCCGGCCGAACCCCCGCCCTTACTGCCCCTCGCGTCACATACGAATGGCCGACAATCCAGACAAGCCCAGCCGCTCCACCTGAAACAACAAAAGAAAAGAATACAGTACAACCCACAGGCGCAAACACACGCACATCACAACAAATGAGGACGAACGTACAGCCTATACCTCTCAGATTCCCACCTCCCAATCTGCTTAACCATTTCCGGTCCCAGGCCCCACCGAGACGCCTCGGTCGCCGCACCTATCCGGAAGGAATGAGAACTGTAGTCCTCTGCCACGAATCCCGCCGCGCGCAAACACTTACGGAAAACCCCCACAAACTGAAAACGAGACAGAAAACCCCCGTCAGCATGGACCAGCAACGGACCCACAATCCCCACCCGCAAAGCCAAAAACGCGGAGTAACAAGCCACCGGGCACATCTCCGAACTCCCCAGGCGCGCCAAACGCACCACCGCCCCCCGACCCATCTGATCCGTCTTTGACCGCCGAACGCGGCACTGCAAAACCCCCTCCACCAAAACCACATCCGAAATAAGAAGCCCCCCGGCCCGACAACGACTAGGAAACACCAACTCCGATATACGAAAAGCCCCGAAAAACGCCAACGCAAAAGCCAAACGGAACAAACATAGCTCATATACCGAAAAACACACCCCAGCCAATAAAGAACCCAAGCACAACAACAACGAAAATGTCACCGGTTTGCGCAAATCCCTAGAACTAGCCCCCTTACGAAACCCCCGCACCGCCTGCCGCACCAAAAAAGACTTCGTCCCATCCGGCACTCCCCGGACCTTGAACCAAAAAGCCAGAGCCGCCATCCGGCGACCCAGACCCGACGGGGACACCCGCTCACAAAAAGCCCTGCCCACATAAAATAAAAGAGCCGCCTCCCATTCCGAAGGAGTGCCCGTAATGGAAAGCTGCCGAAGCAATAACTGCCAATCTGCCCACCACCGACTATAAGACTCCCACGTAGACCTGGTCACAGACCGTCCCACAAGGCCCATCGCCACAGCTAAACCAGCCTCCACAGCCACTCCGGACAAGGGATCCCCTGCTCCTCGGCCTCCGGTGCCAACTCCCGAAATCGGTCCCACTGCAAACGAGAGAGAGCATCAGCAACTGAGTTAACCACCCCCGGCACATGCAAAGCGACAACATGCGAATTAAGCTCCAAACCCCGTAGCACCAGGTGACGCAGCAGCGTAACAACCGGCGGAGAATTCGCCGTCTGATTATTGATAGCCTGTACCACCCCCATGTTATCGCAATGAAAGCAGACCCTCCTATTGCGAAACAAGTCCCCCCCACACCCCAAACCCGCCACCCGCCAGACCTCCGGCCACCGACCCACACACCATTGACCCTGCAAATAGCCCCCAAAACCGCAACCGCCCACCGCGTCGGTAAACAACTCCAAATCCCAATTAGAAACCGGGCAACCCATCACCACTGACCGACCGTTGTACCTGCCCAAAAAATCCTGCCAAACCCACAAGTCCGCCCTCAAGTCTGCCGACAACCTGACATAGTGGGTAGGCCGCGAAACCCCCGCAGTAGCCGCCGCCAGCCGCCGGCAAAAAACCCTCCCCATAGGCATGATCCTGCAGGCGAAATTGAGACGACCCAGTAGTGACTGGACCTCCCGCAACTGCAATTTCTTAACCCTGCATGCCCTATCGACCTCCTCTTTCAGCTCACTCAGCTTCTCATCCGGCAACCGACACTCCATCGCCACGGTATCAATAATGATCCCCAGAAACTTAACCGCCGTAGACGGGCCTTCCGTCTTGTCCGGCGCCAACGGGACGCCAAACCATGCTGCGACCCGCTCCATCTCCTGCAACAGCACCGCACAGACCCGAGACCCAGCCGGGCCCAAAAAAAGAAAGTCCTCCAAGTAGTGCAACACCGAGTCCAACCGGGACTCCCGCCGCACCACCCACTCGAGATAGAACACGAGATAGAACAACCCATGGGCAAACAAAGGTCAACGAAAAAACTATCACCTAAACAACAACCCAACAAGTAAAAACTGTCAGGATGAACAGGCAGCAGGCGAAAAGCTGCCTCTATGTCAGTTTTTGCCAATAAAGCCCCCTGCCCAAAACGCCGCACCCACACCAACGCAGCGTCGAAAGAAGTGTACGACACCGCACACAAAACCGGGTCAATGCCGTCATTCACCGATCCCCCTTCAGGTATATTTCTCTCTGCTTTAGTCTGATGTACAACTGTACCCAAAAATATGTGCCCTTCTATTATTAATATGTACTCACTGTTATTCTTAGGGCTTGTCATTATATATACAAGCACCATTACCATTTTTTTTTTACCTAATGGTTTAAGATTCGGTTTGTCAGCCTCTAGCTCTTTGTATATTTCTATATACATGTAATGATATGTCTATACTTCACATATTCCCATAGTCCAGTGAAACTTCTCGTGTTCAGAAATGTTACTTGCCACCACCCATATGATTTGTCATTTATGCTTTTTTCCTATGTGCTTTCCTATACCGTTTTAGATATCTCTTGGTCCATATGATTTTGCTACTTATATTCCCAAGTACCGGCTTGACTTCTTTATTTTTTATGTTGATACACTGTTTTGTATATAACTACTATTCTGCTTTGTATATACATATATGCTCATCGGTTATTTGTCATATATTTCTTAGATCTGATGAAGGTTAATGTTTGACCGAAACGTTATCTCTTGTTTTGGATTGCACATGAAATAAATCTCCCATTCACAGTATCTGAGTGCCAAGTCTTTTTGTTCTAATAATACACCTATATAAGGGACACATAATACCACCACACAAAGACCATTGCACCACAAAGCGAATGGTGACTGGATAATTCCACTATACTATTATTAAATAAAATCCACTATATTCCAACCAGGATTCCCCAACTACCTCACCCCCCCCCCCCCTGGACCATATAGAGGCATATACCAGCTGTTTACAGGATATGTATACCATATAAGTGAATATATACAGGACCATATAGAGGTATATACCAGCTTTACACAAGATCTGTATACTATGTAAGTGATTGTACACAGGACCATGGACAATATAGAGTTATATACCAGCTGTATACAGATCCTGTATACCATAGAAGTGATTATATACAGGACTATATAGAGGTATATAGCAGCTGTATACAAATCTGAATACCATATAAGTGTTTACAGTTAAATTTAGGGACTCACAATTACGTCTTTTCTGATCAGCGGCGTCCTCTTTCCGTTTCTTCTCCATCCGGCTCAGACCACCATGATGTCTTCGTTCATCCAAAACTTCATTTCTTCAGCATCTGCGAGATAAACATGTTAGGCTCTGCATTTTTCCTTTGCCCTCCATTGCCGATCCCCCCCTTTGCCATTTCAATTTCCAATCCCGTCCCCCTTCTATAACATTTCAATTCCCCCCTCTAATCCCCTCTGTGCCATTTCAATCCCCCCCTTCTGATAGGGAGAGGGGATAAAATAGCACAGGGGATCAGAGAGGGGGGGGGGGATTGGGAATTGAGGTGGCCCTTCTGATCCCCCTGTACTGTGCCATTTTAATTACCCCCCCCCCCCCATTCACCTGTGCTATTTTATTAATCCTCCCCTGTGCCATTACATTAACCCCCCCATGCCATTTCATTAACCCCCCCTCCCCTTCTCACCCCCGTGCCATTTCATTAACCGCCCCCTAAGTGCCAGTTCATTAACCCCCCCCCCCTCGGTGCCATTTAATTAACCGCCCCCCATGTGCCAACTCATTAACCCACCCCCATGTGCCAATTCATTAACCGCCCACCCCTCCCCCATGTGCCAATTCGTTAATGTCCCTCCCTCCCCTCCCCATGTGCCAATTCATTAATCTCCACCCCCTCCCCTCCCCATATACTAATTCCCTAATCTCCCCCCTCTCCTCCCCCATGTGCCAATTCATTAACCTCCCCCCTCCCCTCTGTGCCATTTCATTAAAAAACTCACTTATAGCTTCTGCATCTCAGCAGGGTCTTCTGCCTTCTGAATGCTAGTGAAGGGCGCACGCCGACGCTGCGACCCTGACGCCCTGCACAGGGTCTCGGTTTTCTCTAGACCGGAGCATATAGGTATGACTGTCATAAATTTCTGCTGTATGCGCGGAAAGCCGCGCATACAGCTGAGAGATGCTCTGCAGCACCAGGAACCGGGGCATCAGGTGCCTCGGATGCCCAAGGGGGTCCGCTGTGGATGGGGACCCTGGGCAATTGCCTGCCTGGGGATTCGGGACAAGTGTCCTGGATCCCCAGTAGCAGCGGCGGGCCCTTAACACGGCCGGGTCCTCGGACAACGTCTGATCGGACTGGCTGATCAGTCCACCCCTGCCTAGGGCCCTATTACAAGGGCCAGCATGCAGTTCAAACAAATGGCAATCTCATAGCTCAGGACACAGGACAATATTGTCCCCATTTGACCAATAATCACCTCATGTAATAAGCTACATTCACACCATGTTTTTGGCCACATATCGATGCATACATTGCCAAGATGTCAAAAAAGTACACCAATGTATACCGCAATTTGTTCCTGCTGACGGGCCCATTCACTTTAATAGTTCCAACATAGTCTAATAGTGACCACATTCAGTCCAATTCCCAAACTTGTACTGTGTCACTCACCCTTGTTTGTGTGCATCCTGAAGGACGAAAATGCTCCAAGACCTCTAGTGGCCTGGCTGTGATGATAGAGGAGTAAAAATCAAGAATTGGGTGGCTGCACACTAATAGAAATATGTAAAATTTAGACCGAGGTGCTGAGTTGCACTACACCCAAAAGTAGAGGAGTGCTGGTGACTGCAGGGGAGCTCGTAGCCAAGGTGGGAATGGGACCTATCTGCAAGGGGATTCTACCTACTGGGAGCTATCTAGGGGAACAAAAGCTACTGGGGAACTGTTTACAGTGGAAACTAACTACAGGGGTCCTGTATACTGGAAAAACAGGGGGAAGGGCTATTTACAGGGGAACACTGCATACCAAGGGTTATTTACAGGGTAAACTATCGATTTAGGACCCATCTAGAGGGAAGACTACCCACTTCCTACCCACTGGAAGCTGTCTACAGGGGAAACTAACTACTTTGGGGCTATCTACAGGGGAATACTACCTACTGGGGGCTATCTGCAGGGGAAATCTTCCTACTTGGGCCTATCTCTAGGGGGAATCTACCTATGGGTGCTATCTATAGGGAGAAACTAGCTACTTGCGGGCTTTTTACTACCTACTGGGGGCCTGTATGCTGGGGAAACTAACTACTAGGGGCCTATTGACAGGGGAACACTACCTACAAAGGGTTATTTACAAGGTAAACTATCTACTAGGGAACCTTTCTATCTACAGTTGAATACTACCTACTGGAGGGGGGGGTATCTACAGGGCGAAACAACCTACTGGAAGACTATCTAGAGGGGGCAGTAATACTGTTTGGGGCACTATTGATCGGGAAAAAGTAAGGAGGGTGCTGGAAAAGTGCAAAGCCTAAGATGTTTGCCTGGCAGGTTCTACTAAGATGAGTTAAATTGGAAGAACACCGATCAGAGAAAACGTCTCCTGTGAGTTAATAGATGTGCATGTACTGTAATAACCTTATACAGTCCTCAAAGTATAGAGCTGGTATACAACACTGTATGCTGGTGGGGAGGGATATTGATCTGTATATAATATTTAATTCAGTAAAGTATGGTGATAATAGATGGTCATGGGGCGGCAGCATCTATCTATCTATTTTGTTTTTATTTATTTTAATTTTTTTAACCCCCTACCCCCCCCCCCCATCACTTGAGAAAATCCTTTATATGCCCCTGATAACTCCATTGTCTGTAGTACACTTTGGTAATGAAAGCATTATTTAGCAGGCTACAACCTCCAGACAACCACAAACAATAAAAAAAATGATACTACAGGAAATACTACAGGAAATGATACTACAGGAAATACACATCTATACCAACCAAGGAAAAAAAACTATGCTGAATAATTTCCAGAAAGAAATGAAATGTCTTCTACAACTTGTGTTAAGGTATTCTTTCTGATGCAGACGCTTGGATATCTGCCTGGAGAGTTCTTTCATGGGTAAAGTCTGCTCCAATTCATGAATTCACCCACTTGGATGCCAGCCATGACCTTGCTAATTACAAAGAAAGGTTGGAAAAGATACAGAAAAGATGGCTGTCTGCATCTGGCTCCAGTGAAAGTAAACAGTTTTTATGGTAGGGTCACATGATCTTTGATGAAAAATTCAATTAAAATTTTTTTTACCAATTTATTTTATTTCATTATTTCATATTCTATGTATGTTGATTCCATTGAATTCTCATTGTGTCTCCAAAGAAACATAGCGGAGCATTCACTCAGGCTATTACAGTCATAAACGCTGCATTCGTTTATACATAAAATAATCAACTGAGCAGTCCAAAAATAATTCTGTTGGATGTCAGGGCATGCAGGGGAGGGCATCTGGAGGTCCACAGTTTGGAGGCCACTGGTATAGAGTTTAAAGGGGTATTCATATCAACTGGTGCTAGAAAGCTATACAGATTTGTAAATTACTTCTATTACAAAAATCTTAATCCTCCCAGTACTTATCAGCTGCTGTATGCTCCAGAGGAAGTTGTGCAGTTTTTTCTAGTCTGACCACAGTGATCTCTGCTGCCACCTCTGTCAGTGTCAGGGACTGTACGAAACAGGAGAGGTTTGCTATGGCGATTTGTTCATGCTCAGGACAGTTACTGACCTAGACAGAGGTGTCAGCAGAGAGCACTGTGGTCAAACTGGAAAGGACTACACAATTTTCTCTGGAGCATACAGCAGCTGACAAGTACTGCAAGCGTTAAGATTTTTAACTGGAAGTAATTTACAAATCTGTAAAACTTTCTGACACCAGTTGATTTAAATAAATAAAAATTCCAACGGAGTACCCCTTTAATTCATAGGTGTGGCTGAAAGATTTGGCAGGTGACCACATGACCCAGTCTAATAGTCAAAATTTGAGTCAATATCAAAATGGTTGAAGAAAGGAGAATTTATAAATTCTTGCTATACTCTTCTACCCTTTGAGATAGCCTGATGCCTGCCATAAATTTTGGTAACAAGCTGTGAACATCAGGTATAGGGGATGATAGAAGATTAGAGGCTGTAGTAAACTCTTTGGCCCTCATGCTAAACACGGGAGCCACCAGAGGACCAAAGTTCATCTACACAATAACAGAACTCAACCACAGATGCAAGTAACACACAACATTTATATAGCATGTCTAAGGGTATATTGACGAACAAAATATTTTTTACAGGAACTTCTACAGCTGTCCTCTTTATATAAATTGCATAAATCCCCATGAGTGTTGCTTATAAGGGTTCTCCACCATAAGGTGACTTTAGTACTTACCTACCAGATAGTAATGGACATGCTGAATGGCTGTGTCCACCATAACACTGCTGCTTTCTTTTTGTGAAATAGCTATTTTGTGTTGAAGTTCCTTCCAACTACAAGTCCCAGTATCCCTTGTTTATAAGTGTGAGGTCTTTTTCTTCCTCCCTCACATCAGCCACCTCACCCACTGAAGCACACCTGAGCTGCCTTCCATGCTGTGTTGTGCTTGAAACTACAAGTCCCTGCAGCCCTTTGGAGCATAATCTCCCTCCCACCCAGCAGTCGCTCCACCCACTGAAACAGAGACAGGTTCCCTTACAACACCTGACTGGTGATGTAATGTCTCTGGCTGCACCGCAACCTGGAAAAAAAAACCTTTAGCACAGTAAAATTAAAAAAATCCAGAAATATCCCTTAAGGCTAGGTTTACACACAGGTTTTTTTCTGGCGTTTTTTGGAAAACTGAAACTGTAGCTTTTGACCCAAAGCCAGAAGTGTATTCAAATGGAATAGGAAATATAAAGGAAGGACTTATACTTCTGCTTCCTACTGATTCCACTTCTAACTTTGGCTCAATCTGCAGTGGCACTTTTCAAAAAATGACAGAAAATGACCTGTGTGGAAACCTAGCCTTAGCCAACCACATGAATTGAAATTATTTTTCAGTCATAGAAACTTCTCCAAGCAATCTGCTGTGCGTGTGACAAAATACTGTTAGGGTTAATGTTGGAGAGTCAAATATTAAAGTACAAGCACCAAAACACAAGGTTACATAATCACAAAATAACAAAACAAGACACATCACAAACACATACTACTTTTTTGACTTCTATACCAAATTGTGTCATATGTGTAACTTTTCAAATATTCTTCTAAGAAAATGTTGAAAGGATACTTAAGAAGCTGTTCTCTAACAGAGAATCCCAGTGTTTTACCGACACGGCAGCTAAATACGTTCTAGACCATATGGAGTGGTAGTTGGCACTTCCATTTTCTTAGTAATACTTGAATATGCTGAGGCCGAAACGTAGCACATGATTTTTTGGGATGTCTTTTTCGACTAGAACCTAAATAAAAATGTAATTTTTGAGACTACTGTTGCTGATGCTGTCAGTTAATTTTTGTTTTTGTTTTGATGTCTAGCTGACATATCAAAAGTTTTTACACTTTAATGCTTTTAGTTAGGATATGTCACCTACTTACTTCCATGTGCCCCTGCTGTGCCTATTTGTGGAGATATGAGAAGCCCCACCCACTTTCTATGCTGTCCTATGCACCGTGAACGGCAATCCCGGTTATAAGATGGCCTTGTATGGTGGGGCACATGACCATGCATTTTCCTCCACCTCTATAGGCCTATGTTGAATGCCGATGTTACGTGTTCCTTTTGGACAAGATGGCTGTTTACTGTGCCAAAAAGGACGGGTCAGCAAGGGTGCAGGGCTTCTCATAGCTCACCAGCGGGGACACATTGCAGTAAGTAAGTGACATAACTTACTTATTAAAGTTTAAAGGACATCTGCAGCGCTCATACATAAAAAATAAAGTTAACCTCATCTGATAGCTCTTTCAAAGACCTTTCCAACGATACCTCATTTGTCAAATTTGGCCCAGCCATTCTCTTGTAATTGCCACCTGCAGCAGTAAGCAGCCATGTCATAAAGACTACATTTCCCATGACTCCCTGCGCCAGCTTCCTGTTAGCTGCTGCTCTCCCTCCTCCCCTTCGCTCTCCGAAGTTTTCCGAATCTAGAGCGGGGAGGAGCGAGGGCAGAGGCTGAGATGGCATGTCTGCAGGACATAAGCCACGCCCCTTGGGTTCGGAAATCTCACTTCGTGTATGCCAGTGTATCCCAACCAGGGCTGAGTTATATTAATGTGCTGTGTATAACTCTGCACAGGCTGTATATATATATATATATATATTAGTGTGTTGTGTATAACGCTGTGTGTGTGTGTGTATATATATATACTGTATATATATATATATATATATATATATATATATATATATATATATACAGCGTTATACACAACACACTAATATATATATATATATATATATATATATATATATATATATATACAGCCTGTGCAGAGTTATACACAGCACACTAATATAACTCAGCCCTGCTTGGGATACACTAGCATACACACACAAAAGGGACTACAACTCCCAGCATGTGTCATTCAGGAGTCTTCAGTCTGTGGTATAATACCAGCATGCTGCCTCTGTAGTCTCATGGGGCTTGTAGTTCACCAACACCTATATTGTATCTCAGTAGTCTCCTGGGAGTTGTAGTTCATCAACACCTCTATTGTATCTCAGTAGTCTCCTGGGAGTTGTAGTTCACCAACACCTATATTGTATCTCAGTAGTCTCCTGGGAGTTGTAGTTCACCAACACCTATATTGTATCTCTGTAGTCTCCTGGGAGTTGTAGTTCACCAACACCTCTATTGTATCTCTGTAGTCTCCTGGGGGTTGTAGTTCACCAACACCTCTATTGTATCTCTGTGGTCTCCTGGGGGTTGTAGTTCACCAACACCTATATTGTATCTTAGTAGTCTCCTGGGGGTTGTAGTTCACCAACACCTCTATTGTATCTCTGTGGTCTCCTGGGGGTTGTAGTTCACCAACACCTATATTGTATCTTAGTAGTCTCCTGGGGGTTGTAGTTCACCAACACCTCTATTGTATCTCTGTGGTCTCCTGGGGGGTTGTAGTTCACCAACACCTATATTGTATCTTAGTAGTCTCCTGGGGGTTGTAGTTCACCAACACCTCTATTGTATCTCTGTGGTCTCCTGGGGGTTGTAGTTCACCAACACCTATATTGTTGTATCTTAGTAGTCTCCTGGGGGTTGTAGTTCACCAACACCTACATTGTATCTTAGTTGTCTCCTGGGGGTTGTAGTTCACCAACGCCTCTATTGTATCTCAGTAGTCTCCTGGGGGTTGTAGTTCACCAACACCTCTATTGTATCTCAGTAGTCTCCTGGGAGTTGTAGTTCACCAACACGTATATTGTATCTTAGTAATCTCCTGGGAGTTGTAGTTCACCAATACCTCTATTGTATCTTAGTAGTCTCCTGGGAGTTGTAGTTCACCAACACCTATATTGTATCTCAGTAGTCTCCTGGGAGTTGTAGTTCACCAACACCTATATTGTATCTTAGTAGTCTCCTGGGGATTGTAGTTCTCCAACACCTACATTGTATCTTAGTTGTCTCCTGGGGGTTGTAGTTCACCAACGCCTCTATTGTATCTCAGTAGTCTCCTGGGGGTTGTAGTTCACCAACACCTCTATTGTATCTCAGTAGTCTCCTGGGAGTTGTAGTTCACCAACACGTATATTGTATCTTAGTAATCTCCTGGGAGTTGTAGTTCACCAACACCTCTATTGTATCTTAGTAGTCTCCTGGGAGTTGTAGTTCACCAACACCTATATTGTATCTCAGTAGTCTCCTGGGAGTTGTAGTTCACCAACACCTATATTGTATCTTAGTAGTCTCCTGGGGATTGTAGTTCTCCAACACCTCTATTGTATCTCAGTAGTCTCCTGGGAGTTGTAGTTCACCAACACGTATATTGTATCTTAGTAATCTCCTGGGAGTTGTAGTTCACCAACACCTCTATTGTATCTTAGTAGTCTCCTGGGAGTTGTAGTTCACCAACACCTATATTGTATCTCAGTAGTCTCCTGGGAGTTGTAGTTCACCAACACCTATATTGTATCTTAGTAGTCTCCTGGGGATTGTAGTTCTCCAACACCTCTATTGTATCTCAGTAGTCTCCTGGGAGTTGTAGTTCACCAACACCTCTATTGTATCTCAGTAGTCTCCTGGGAGTTGTAGTTCACCAACACCTCTATTGTATCACAGTAGCCTCCTGGGAGTTGTAGTTGACCAACACCTATATTGTATCTCAGTAGTCTCCTGGGGGTTGTAGTTCACCAACACCTATATTGTATCTCAGTAGCCTCCTGGGAGTTGTAGTTCACCAACACCTATATTGTATCTCAGTAGTCTCCTGGGGGTTGTAGTCCATACTCCAGTGTTTCCCAATCAGGGTGCCTCCAGATGTTGCAAAACTACTACTCCCAGCATTCCCTGGTTGGGAAACACTGGCATACACACATAACAGGGACTACAACTCCCAGCATGTGTCATTCAGGAGTCGTCCCCCCCCCCCTCACACATAGAAATCATCCCCAGTATGATATTTATTCCCCTGCAGTCTATCCTCCTCACACATCATTATGGAGGTGAAGGAGCTCTGCACAGACGTCCTCTCTCCCCTCCCCCGCTCTGTGTTTTCCCCGTGCAAACTTGCAGCCTCCCCGTGGTAGATGAGGTCCTGAGGAGACAGAGCAGGGGGAGGGGATGGAGCTGTGTGCGGGGGATGGAGCTGTGTGCGGGGGATGGCGCTATGTACGGGGGATGGAGCTGTGTGCGGGGGATGGAGCTGTGTGCGGGGGATGGAGCTGTGTGCGGGGGATGGCGCTATGTACGGGGGATGGCGCTATGTACGGGGGATGGAGCTGTGTGCGGGGGATGGCGCTATGTACGGGGGATGGAGCTGTGTACCGAACTGTGTGCGGGGGATGGAGCTGTGTATGGAGCTGTGTACAGAGCTGCATACGTCCCCGCTCTCCCCCTGCTTCTTGTGTAATGTAAGAGCGGGGGGGGGGTGTAAAGTGAGATTTCCGAACCCAAGGGGCGTGGCTTATGTCCTGCAGACGTGCACTCTCGGCCTCTGTTCCCGCTCCTCCCCGCTCCTCCCTGCTCTAGCTTCGGGAAACTTTGCAGGGGGAGTGAAGCAATCCCCCGGCGCACTATGGGCATTTGTGACGTAGTGTCGACCTAGATGGCGGCTCCATAGAGAATAATAGGTCGATGCTACGTGCGTTAGGGGACCAGTAGGTGACTTCCGGTGGCGGCATAGCAGAGAAACGGGACCAGCCAGGTAATGGATCCCATTTAGAAACTGTTATAGCTTGTGTTATTATTACATTTGGGCCCTAATTTGCTAGCGCTGCAGTTGTCCTTTAATGAATATTTTTAGCATAAAGTGGCAAACCCCTTTAACATTCTATTTGAGGTAGACACTGGACACTGAGCAAGTTCAATGTCATGGTCAAATCATGCTTTTGACACAATTGTATTAGAAAACATGACCATGATATGTGTACTCATCCTTACCGCCTCAGTGGCATTACTATGGTGGTGAGGACTGCACCCGGATGACAGCCCCCAAGTGGGGTAACACCACCAAGAAATTTGGGCCCATTCACACAATGGAATCTCCAAATGGAGAAATTCCAGGCAGGGTTTTCATGGGCAGCAGGCGCTGGCAGAATAATCAGGCGCTAGGACTGCCTGAACGTGCGTCGTCCAGAAATTCTGTAGTGTAAATGGGCCCTTAGTAATCATCCCACAAGGGTGTCACCTTCATCCGAATTCTTGATCACCAGACAGAAGTGAAAACCAGAGGAGGAGAGCAAGAAACACGATTTAGGTTTAGAGGTCACCCCTTGTGGTTGCCGCATAGTGCCTGGACCTGCAGTGGGACAGCAGACAGGGCATTGACCGGCCAGGCCAGCTTCTACAAAAAATTAAGTTAAGCCTGGCGCCCCAGGACTGTGGACTCGGCCTTACACAGTGTTATTTAGTGCTTTATCCTGCAGCTCACATGAGGACCTGATGAAGGTACATGGCCTGCGCCAAAACATGTTGGCAGTGTTTTAAAATATCCATAAAAATACAAATTGAATTAAGATTTTTCTCTACGTGAGTTTATTATGTTGCACACGTCACTTCATCAATTTGCACAAATGACAGGAAGCCCCTGGTTAGTGAAAAAAAAGGTTGAAAGCTCTCCCACATTCCTTCACCCGCTGGTCACTCAAGTCCATTTTCGCAATAATTTGAGCAAAAATAATTTTTGCGCAAACGATAAATTCAGGGCACCAACCGGTGAATCTGCTAACTACACCCCCTGAGAGGTCACAGCAAGAAAGATGACAAAGCCAGCGAAGACAACATAAAAATAGAGAAGACCATATCGGCGCAAGTCAATGCGCAAAATATGTGCAGTGCACAACTTTGCCACTTCATGCCAGTTAATAATCCTGAATATTGCAGCAAAAGCTACATACTGTAAATAGCAAGAGTTTTACCACAATTATGTTGGAGTGATATTGGCACAGTTCCTAGGTGGACCTCTGCTGCCCTTTTTGGGTCGTATGTGAATAACAAGGGGACCTAAAAGAATTACACCAGACGATCAGAGTTCATATGAAATGAAATCAGAAAATGCCCTAAAGGCAAATTTATGATGTATTTAATCCTTTAGGGTACCCAATAATAACCCCCATGGTCGCGCCAGGTCTTTATGTTCTTCTATCCTGGAGGTTTGTGCGCAGTGCAGACGGCAATGCTCGGAAGGATGTGAATGTCCTTATATGACAACAGCGGTCAGTACTTGGTTAATCTTGGCCTGCTTCCAATTTTCCTTAAGTTGTGCACCCTCCCCTTTCATTGATGTGTGGGCGAGACTGCTGCTATCTGTCTTGGTTTTCTCACTCAGCTCAGTGACTCACCCTCTTTGTGTATTTCTGACACTCCTGATAATTTGTCTCTTGCTTCCAACTATCAACATTACCACGCTTAACCCCTTCATCTCTGCCACAAGATGTCACGAAAGCTTAAATAACATCTGAGGGGTAAAAATAGAACATGTTTTTGCTAGAATTGCAATAGTTCTTTAAAGGGGTACTCCGCACCTAGACATCTTATCCCCTATCCAATCAGATGTCTGATTGCGGGGGTACCCCAGACATCCAGTGTACGGAGCGAAGTTCGCTCCGTGCCGGATGACTGGCGATGTGGGGCAGAGGCTCGTGACGTCACGGTCTCGCCTGCTCGTGCCATCACGGCTGTGCCCCCTCAATGCAAGTCTATGGGAGAGGGCGTGACGCCCCTTCCCATAGACTTGCATTAAGGGGGTGCGGCCGTGACATCACGAGCCTATGGCGCTGCACCCGATGCTCTAAACAAACGCCGGGTGCAGCAGGGAGATCGCAAGGGATCAGTCATCTTATTCCCTATCCTTTAGATAGGGGATAAGATGTCTAGGGGCAGAGTACCCCTTTAATCTTGGCATATATTCAGCATGTAAAGAGTTAGAAACTGTAAGAGTCCTGATGCATTTCTGTATGAATGGTCTGTGAGGGCCGTACATTTTGTTCCAAAAACCAGATCCAGTCATAGGAAAGAAAGGAAACATCAGTAAGCCTACTTCTGACAGGATCTGAGCCTACTTTCCCCTGACAGGATGCTATCCCACATGAAGCCCAAAGTATACACAGACTATTAAAAAAAGGCCCATATCATAGCATAGGTTCCTCAAGCATAAATATATTAAAGGGAAACAGTAACATCTGTAGGCATCAGGGAAGGGAAGAATTGAGCAGATTAATATATCAATTTGCGGTAAAGATTTGAACTATATATATAAGCCTGCCCATTAGACACATTTCTATGCTTAGGAGTCCAGTGGGTAGTCTTATTTGTGACTGACATCTATCTCTGCACGGACTCAAGGGAAATGGCTGTCATTGGGCTCTTAGGCTTAGAAAGAGCAGGAATATAAATTATTAAAATACAAGTTTTACTTATTATTTTCTCACAGAACTAAATATTAATATGATCAAAAACAGGGCTGGCTAAAATCTAAGATCCCTGAACCTTCTCTTCCCCAACATCATCTGGAATATGAAAC
Organism: Hyla sarda; assembly: GCF_029499605.1. Classification (NCBI taxonomy): domain Eukaryota; kingdom Metazoa; phylum Chordata; class Amphibia; order Anura; family Hylidae; genus Hyla; species Hyla sarda. The sequence continues at coordinate 192,561,975 of NC_079195.1, read as the reverse complement.
AGGGGACATGTGAATTAAAACTTAACTTTTAATAAATGCTGTTAAGAAACATATATATATGTCTAGTGAATATTGTAATCACCGAGGATACTGATAGTGATCCTCTGATAGTGATCCTCTGATAGTGATCCTCTGATAGTGATCCTCTGATAGTGATCCTCTGATAGTGATCCTCTGATAGTGATCCTCTGATAGTGATCCTCTGATAATGATCCTCTGATAGTGTTCCTCTGATTTGGTCAGAGGATCACTATCAGTATCCTCGGTGATTACAATATTCACTATATAAAAAGTTAAGTTTTAATTCACATCTCCCCTGTTTCATATTCTATATTTACCTTTGGGAGTCTCTTTCATCTAGGTGGGTAGACACCGCATCTATCTACAGGCTAGTTATCCAACATTATCAGCCCTCATACATATGAATGGCCAGCCACTCCCACTGAAAATAGTATGCTATTCAACTTTTAACTAATGTGTATGGAGGCCTCGACCTTATCGCATTCACACAACGGAAATTTCGCCTATCTGCATCTATTCTGCATCCGCATTGATTTGGTGCCGAATTCTGCAGTTTTTAAACACATGAGGAATCGGTGCGGAATATGAGCTGAATCCGTGCAGAAATTATTAAATTGAACACTGTTAGTTTGTGCAGATTCTGCGCAGAATCTGCATGCATTCCGCGCAAATTCCGCACAAATTCGGCAGAAAGTCAGCTCCATTGACTTCAATGGGATTCCGCAGCCAAAGTCTGGAAAAATATAAGACCAAACTTATATTTTTCCGGACCGCGGAAAACAGAATTTCTGCAGCGGAATTCTGGATGTGGAAATTCTGCTGTGTGATTGACATTGCGGAATCCCATTAAAGTCAATGGGCAATAAATTAAGGCGGAATTCCGCACAGAAGATTCATGCGGAATTCCGCGTGGAATTTCTGTTGTGTGAATGCGGCCTATTGAGTGCAAACCAGCTTTGCACATAGTGCTGAATACTAGCTCATTAGCGAATTAAAAGGTCAGTTTCGACCAAAAGATGGATGTTTCCACTATGCGTAGGTGATGGAAACACTTTGAATAACGGACTAGGAAATATCACAAGAAAAATGAAACTCAAGTTAATTTGATATCCAATATGCCTCGTGTCTTAGGCTGGGTTCACACTACGTTTTGTCCCATACGGGAGCGCATACGGCAGGGGGGAGCTAAAAGCTCGCGCTCCCGTATGTCACCGTATGCGCTCCCGTATGTCATTCATTTCAATGAGCCGACCGGAGTGAAACGTTCGGTCCGGTCGGCTCATTTTTGCGCCGTATGCGCTTTTACAACCGGACATAAAACCGTGGTTGACCACAGTTTTAGGTCCGGTTGTAAAAGCGCATACGGCGCAAAAATGAGCCGACCGGACCGAATGTTTCACTCCGGTCGGCTCATTGAAATGAATGGCATACGGGAGCGCATACGGTGACATACGGGAGCGCAAGATTTTAGCTCCCCCCTGCCGTATGCGCTCCCGTATGGGACAAAACGTAGTGTGAACCCAGCCTTAGCAATGCTTTTCTGTGTGTACTGTGTGTCCTAGTTATTTAAAGTGACGCGCTACACTTGTTTCTCCATATTGCGTTTCTGCTACTCCTTTATGTCCCAAGTGTGAATACCTCCTAATCAATGATTTATGTTCTCCGAGTCTTACTTTCATTTGTCTTAAGGTTTGCCCCACATAGGCTTTCCCCGCAGGGACACTTTAGGAGGTAAATCACATTGGAGCTCTGACAGGAGTAGTAGCCTTTATTTTTGGACCTTTTGTAGGATGATGAATACAATCACTTTTAATAATACTATGACAATGGGAGAAAGCTAAACAAGGATATGTTCCTTTCTTTTTTGTTGCTAAAAATTCTTGTTTGGTCACCTTCTTAGGTTTTATGTCACTTCTAATTAACTTATCTCCAATTGTGTTTCCTTTTTTAAAAACGAAGAGAGGAGATCTTTAAATAGTTTACCATATTTACTGTCTGCCTTTAGAATTTTCCAAAATTTTCTGATCACATTCTGTATAATTTTTTAACATTCGTCATAACATCCCTTATTTATAACTCTCTCCATTTTACGTTGTTTTACCGGTTCTCTGTCTGAATTTCTCCCTAGGGGTTTGTCCAATTTCTTCTGCTGTTTTTTCAATCTCTATTTTCTTATAGCCTTTCGCTGCAAATTTTTCTATCAGTTTCTTTTTGTTTTTATTATATTCTTTGTTTGTACTGGATATTCTTCTTGCTCTCACGTACTGGCTTTTAGGAAGGCCTTTTATTGTAGTAGGTGAATGGTAAGATGTATGGTGTAACATATTGTTATGTGGGCTTACTATATAAAGTGGTGACTATATTTTTACCTGTTTTTAGTATTTCACATCTAGGAAATGTATGACCTCAGTGTTGTACGTAAGAGTGAACTTGATTGTATCATGACATTGGTTTCCTTTTTCCACGAATGCTAGTAAGGCATCCTCATCTTTTTCCCATAGCATGAATAGTCATCCATGTAGCAAAGCCACGTGGATGATGTCTCCAGGCCACAGGTCCCAAATACATGTACCTCTTCAAAATTTGCCATGAAGGCATTAGCCTGACTAGGGGCTACAGACAAGCCCATAGAAACTCCTTCAAATGCCTTCAAAACGAAAATAATTTTTAGAGAGGGCAAAATCCAATATGGCCATTAAAAAGTTCAGTTTTTGATTATTAATACTGGAATTTCTTGCTAATAGTTCCTGTACACATTGTATACTGTCACGATGCCGGCTGGCAGGTAGTGGATCCTCTGTGCCAGAGAGGGATTGGCGTGGACCGTGCTAGTGGACCGGTTCTAAGTCACTACTGGTTTTCACCAGAGCCCGCCGCAAAGCGGGATGGTCTTGCTGCGGCGGTAGTGACCAGGTCGTATCCACTAGCAACGGCTCACCTCTCAGGCTGCTGAAGATAGGCGCGGTACAAGGGAGTAGACAGAAGCAAGGTCGGACGTAGCAGAAGGTCGGGGCAGGCAGCAAGGATCGTAGTCAGGGGCAACGGCAGGAGGTCTGGAACACAGGCTAGGAACACACAAGGAAACGCTTTCACTGGCACAATGGCAACAAGATCCGGCAAGGAAGTGCAGGGGAAGTGAGGTGATATAGGGAAGTGCACAGGTGAAGACACTAATTGGAATCACTGCGCCAATCAGCGGCGCAGTGGCCCTTTAAATCGCAAAGACCCGGCGCGCGCGCGCCCTAGGGAGCGGGGCCGCGCGCGCCGGGACAGGACCGAGGGAGAGCGAGTCAGGTACGGGAGCCGGGGTGCGCATCGCGAGCGGGCGCTACCCGCATCGCGAATCGCATCCCGGCTGGAAGCGGAATCGCAGCGCCCCGGGTCAGTGGATCTGACCGGAGCGCTGCAGCGGGGAGAGTGTAGCGAGCGCTCCGGGGAGGAGCGGGGACCCGGAGCGCTCGGCGTAACAGTACCCCCCCCCTTGGGTCTCCCCCTCTTCTTAGAGCCTGAGAACCTGAGGAGCAGACTTTTGTCTAGGATGTTGTCCTCAGGTTCCCAGGATCTCTCTTCAGGACCACAACCCTCCCAGTCCACTAAAAAAAAAGTTTTCCCTCTGACCTTTTTAGAGGCTAAGATCTCTTTGACAGAGAAGATGTCCGAGGAGCCGGAAACAGGAGTGGGAGGAACAGATTTGGGAGAAAAATTTAATTTAATCTTGAGTTGTTTACAGAGAGCCCTCCAGAATTTAGACACGAATTGGACACCTCTATCCGAGACGATCTGCGTAGGCAACCCGTGAAGACGAAAAATGTGTACAAAAAATTGTTTAGCCAACTGAGGCGCTGAAGGAAGACCAGGAAGAGGGATGAAATGTGCCATTTTGGAGAATCGATCAACGACCACCCAAATAACAGTGTTGCCACGGGAAGGGGGTAAATCAGTAATAAAATCCATACCAATCAGAGACCAAGGCTGTTCGGGGACAGGCAGGGGATGAAGAAAACCAGCGGGCTTCTGGCGAGGAGTCTTATCCCGGGCACAGATAGTGCAGGCTCGCACAAAGTCCACAACATCCGTCTCCAGAGTCGGCCACCAATAGAAGCGGGAGATGAGTTGCAGAGATTTCTTGATGCCCACATGACCTGCGAGATGGGAGGAGTGACCCCATTTGAGGATTCCGAGGCGTTGGCGTGGAGAAACAAAGGTCTTTCCTGGAGGAGTTTGCCTGATGAAGGCAGGAGAAGTGGAGATCAGGCAGTCAGGTGGAATGATGTGTTGCGGAGAGAGTTCAACTTCTGAGGCATCCGAGGAACGAGAGAGAGCATCGGCCCTAATGTTCTTATCGGCAGGACGAAAGTGAATCTCAAAATTAAACCGGGCAAAGAACAGAGACCACCGGGCCTGGCGAGGATTCAGCCGTTGGGCAGACTGGAGGTAGGAGAGGTTCTTGTGGTCGGTGTAAATAATAACTGGAAATCTTGATCCCTCCAGCAGATGCCTCCATTCCTCAAGTGCTAATTTAATGGCTAGAAGCTCTCGATCCCCGATGGAGTAGTTCCTCTCCGCCGGAGAGAAGGTCCTAGAAAAAAACCCACAAGTGACGGCATGCCCGGAAGAATTTTTCTGTAGAAGAACAGCTCCAGCTCCCACTGAGGAGGCATCAACCTCCAGTAGGAAGGGTTTGGAAGGGTCAGGTCTGGAGAGCACGGGAGCCGAAGAAAAGGCAGACTTGAGTCGTTTAAAGGCGTCTTCCGCTTGAGGAGGCCAGGACTTGGGATCGGCATTTTTTTTGGTTAAAGCCACGATAGGAGCCACAAGGGTAGAAAAATGTGGAATAAATTGCCTGTAATAATTGGCGAACCCCAAAAAGCGTTGGATAGCACGGAGTCCGGAGGGGCGTGGCCAATCTAAGACGGCAGAGAGTTTGTCTGGATCCATTTGTAGTCCCTGGCCAGAGACCAAATATCCTAGAAAAGGAAGAGATTGGCATTCAAACAGACATTTCTCAATTTTAGCATAGAGTTGATTGTCACGAAGTCTCTGAAGAACCATACGGACATGCTGGCGGTGTTCTTCTAGATTGGCCGAAAAAATTAGGATATCATCCAGATATACAACAACACAGGAGTATAACAGATCACGAAAAATTTCATTAACAAAGTCTTGGAAGACAGCAGGGGCGTTGCACAGGCCAAAGGGCATGACCAGATACTCAAAGTGTCCATCTCTGGTGTTAAATGCTGTTTTCCACTCATCCCCCTCTCTGATGCGGATGAGGTTATAGGCGCCTCTTAAGTCCAATTTAGTAAAGATGTGGGCACCTTGGAGGCGATCAAAGAGTTCAGAGATGAGGGGTAGGGGGTAGCGGTTCTTAACCGTGATTTTATTAAGACCGCGGTAGTCAATGCAAGGACGTAGGGAGCCATCTTTTTTGGACACAAAGAAAAATCCGGCTCCGGCAGGAGAGGAGGATTTACGGATAAAGCCCTTTTTTAAATTTTCCTGGACGTATTCAGACATGGCAAGAGTCTCTGGGGCAGAGAGAGGATAAATTCTGCCCCGGGGTGGAGTAGTGCCCGGGAGGAGGTCGATAGGACAATCATAAGGCCTGTGAGGAGGTAGAGTCTCCGCTTGTTTTTTGCAGAAAACATCCGCGAAGTCCATATAGGCCTTAGGGAGACCGGTTACTGGAGGAACCACAGAGTCACGGCAAGGGTTACTGGGAACCGGTTTTAGACAGTCCTTGGAACAAGAGGGCCCCCAACTCTTGATCTCCCCAGTGGACCAATCCAGGGTTGGGGAATGAAGTTGAAGCCAGGGAAGTCCAAGGAGAATTTCCGAGGTGCAATTGGGGAGGACCAAAAGTTCAATCCTCTCGTGATGAGATCCGATGCTCATTAGAAGGGGCTCCGTGCGGAAACGTATGGTACAGTCCAATCTTTCATTGTTTACACAATTGATGTAAAGGGGTCTGGCGAGACTGGTCACTGGGATGTTGAACCTGTTGACGAGAGAGGCCAAAATAAAATTTCCTGCAGATCCAGAGTCCAAGAAGGCCACAGTAGAGAAGGAGAAGGCAGAGGCAGACATCCGCACAGGCACAGTAAGACGTGGAGAAGCAGAGTAGACATCAAGGATTGTCTCACCTTTGTGCGGAGTCAGCGTACGTCTTTCCAGGCGGGGAGGACGGATAGGACAATCCCTCAGGAAGTGTTCGGTACTAGCACAGTACAGGCAGAGGTTCTCCATGCGGCGTCGTGTCCTCTCTTGAGGTGTCAGGCGAGACCGGTCGACCTGCATAGCCTCCACGGCGGGAGGCACAGGAACAGATTGCAGGGGACCAGAGGAGAGAGGAGCCGAGGAGAAGAAACGCCTCGTGCGAACAGAGTCCATATCTTGGCGGAGCTCCTGACGCCTTTCGGAAAAACGCATGTCAATGCGAGTGGCTAGGTGAATAAGTTCATGAAGATTAGCAGGCATTTCTCGTGCGGCCAGAACATCTTTAATGTTGCTGGATAGGCCTTTTTTAAAGGTCGCGCAGAGGGCCTCATTGTTCCAGGATAATTCTGAAGCAAGAGTACGGAATTGTACGGCATACTCGCCAACGGAAGAATTACCCTGGACCAGGTTCAACAGGGCAGTCTCAGCAGAAGAGGCTCGGGCAGGTTCCTCAAAGACACTTCGGATTTCCGAGAAGAAGGAGTGTACGGAGGCAGTGACGGGGTCATTGCGGTCCCAGAGCGGTGTGGCCCAAGACAGGGCTTTTCCAGACAGAAGGCTGACTACGAAAGCCACCTTAGACCTTTCAGTGGGAAACAGGTCCGACATCATCTCCAGATGCAGGGAACATTGGGAAAGAAAGCCACGGCAAAACTTAGAGTCCCCATCAAATTTATCCGGCAAGGATAGGCGTAGACCAGGAGCGGCCACTCGCTGCGGAGGAGGTGCAGGAGCTGGCGGAGGAGATGACTGCTGAAGCTGTGGTAGTAACTGCTGTAGCATAACGGTCAGTTGAGACAGCTGTTGGCCTTGTTGCGCTATCTGTTGTGACTGCTGGGCGACCACCGTGGTGAGGTCAGCGACAACTGGCAGAGGAACTTCAGCGGGATCCATGGCCGGATCTACTGTCACGATGCCGGCTGGCAGGTAGTGGATCCTCTGTGCCAGAGAGGGATTGGCGTGGACCGTGCTAGTGGACCGGTTCTAAGTCACTACTGGTTTTCACCAGAGCCCGCCGCAAAGCGGGATGGTCTTGCTGCGGCGGTAGTGACCAGGTCGTATCCACTAGCAACGGCTCACCTCTCAGGCTGCTGAAGATAGGCGCGGTACAAGGGAGTAGACAGAAGCAAGGTCGGACGTAGCAGAAGGTCGGGGCAGGCAGCAAGGATCGTAGTCAGGGGCAACGGCAGGAGGTCTGGAACACAGGCTAGGAACACACAAGGAAACGCTTTCACTGGCACAATGGCAACAAGATCCGGCAAGGAAGTGCAGGGGAAGTGAGGTGATATAGGGAAGTGCACAGGTGAAGACACTAATTGGAATCACTGCGCCAATCAGCGGCGCAGTGGCCCTTTAAATCGCAAAGACCCGGCGCGCGCGCGCCCTAGGGAGCGGGGCCGCGCGCGCCGGGACAGGACCGAGGGAGAGCGAGTCAGGTACGGGAGCCGGGGTGCGCATCGCGAGCGGGCGCTACCCGCATCGCGAATCGCATCCCGGCTGGAAGCGGAATCGCAGCGCCCCGGGTCAGTGGATCTGACCGGAGCGCTGCAGCGGGGAGAGTGTAGCGAGCGCTCCGGGGAGGAGCGGGGACCCGGAGCGCTCGGCGTAACATATACCTTCAAAACAGGTAAAAATATCGTCAACACTTTATATAGTAATCCCAGATAGAAACAGTATGTTACACCGTACATATTACCATTCACCTACTACATTTAAAGGGCTTCCTAAAAGCCAGTTCGGGAAGAATATAATGAAAACAAAAAGAAACTGATAGAAAAATTTGTAGCGAAAGGCTATAAAAAAATAGAGATTGAGATAACAGCAGAAGAAATTGGACAAACCCCTAGGGAGAAATTCAGACAGAGAACCAGTAAAAAAAAATGCAAAATGGAGAGAATTATGACTACAGGACGTTATGACAAACGTTCAAAAATGATACAGAATGTGATTAGAAAATATTGGAAATTCTAAAGGCAGACAGTAAATATGGTAAACTATTTAAAGATCCATCGCTCTTCGCTTTTAAAAAAAAAAAAGGTAAAACAATTGGAGATAAGTTAATTAGAAGCGACATAAAACCTAACAAGGTGACCCAACAAGAATTTTTAGCAACAAAAAAGAAAGGATCATATCCTTGCTTAGCTTGCTCCCATTGTCATAGTATTATTAAAAGGGATTGTATTCATCATCCTACAAAAGGTACAAAAATAAAAAATAAAGGCTACTACTCCTGTCAGAGCTCCAATGTGATTTACCTCCTAAAGTGTCCCTGCGGGGCAAGCCTATGTGGGGCAAACCTTAAGACAAATGAAAGTAAGACTCGGAGAACATAAATCATTGATTAGGAGGTATTCACACTTGGGTCATGAAGGAGTAGCAAAAACCCAATATGGAGAAACAAGTGTAGCACGTCACTTTAAACAACTAGGACACACAGTATTGGACCTCAGATGGCAGATTATTGAGGTGGGGGAAAAGAAAGGAATAAGCATTGCTAACATGCGTGGCATATTGGATAACAGAACTAGAGACAATGGAGCCGAAGGGGTTCAATGAAGTGTGTAGTTATAAGGCTTTTTTTTATAATAGTGTTGGTTAATAATAGCGTTGATCAAAACGTGTCCCCATCCACCACGGGGAGGTGGCCTCATTTAGGATGGACCCTAGCACAAATTCTGAGCCACCTCCCCGTGGTGGATGGGGGACACGTTTTGATCAAAAAGTGCGCTAAGAGCCTCAATTTTTTGACCAATGTGTGCTGCTGCAATCCTCTTTTTTTGTATACTCTGTATCTGCCATGGCAGTGTGCACCCGTGTATTAGGTTGTTGTGCTGGCTATCTTTCTTTTTTCTTGTATGTACAATTCAGGGGGAAATGGCACCCTCTTTAGCTGTGCACCCCTCCCCCTTTTTCACAGGTGGAGTTTTAAATGGATCCAGCATGTCACCCAGTCAGAGGCTATATGCCCAGCAGAGGTGAGTGGATAGTTGAGCGTTAGGCTCAGAATTTGTGCATCCTAAATGAGGCCACCTCCCCGTGGTGGATGGGGGACACGTTTTGATCAAAAAGTGCGCTAAGAGCCTCAATTTATTGACCAATGTGTGCTGCTGCAATCCTTTTTTTTGTATACTCTATATAAAGTTGCTGTATATGGTATATGATAGTACCATCTACTTGTGTGCTTACATTGGTGAAAACTAATGAAAAAGTATATCAGCTGTGTGAAGTGACCACTAGCTATTGAACTGTCTCCTGGTAGTGCCTCCATGCTCTGCACACTACGCTGACAGACACAGCAAACCACCTCCCACAGCTCGCATTGATGTGCCATCCGGGATGAGCTGCACTACCTGAGCCAGTTGTGTGGGTCGTATACTCCGTCTCATGCTACCACTAGAGTGAAAGCACCACCAGCATTCAAAAGTGACCAAAACATCAGCCAGGAAGCATAGGAACAGAGAAGGGGTCTGTGGTCACCACCTGCATAACCACTCCTTTTGGGGAGTGTCTTGCTCATTGCCTATAATTTCCACCTGTTGTCTGTTCCATTTGTACAACAGCATGTGAAATTGATTGTCAATCAGTGTTGCTTCCTGAGTGGACAGTGTGATTTCACAGAAGTGTCATTAACTTGGAGTTACATCGTGTTGTTTCAGTGTTCTCTTTATTTCTTTGAGCATTGTAGAATGGAACATCTTCTTCTGGTGGTAGATTTCTTCACCTAACAACAACCGTCCATACCTATGCAAACTTAAACTTTGGAGGTCAGCATGAACCTTAGTTGGGTTCACCTTTGTTTGCTTGTAATGTTGAGGTTCCTGTGGAGATGGGAAAACCACACCTCATGATACTCTTATAGGGGGGGGGGGGGGGTTATGAGGTTAACTCCATGCAATGTGTACTGAAGTGCCTTGCAGATTCCTCAAATGGATGTTTTGAAAGGCCCCACATGAGCTCAACGGGTGTATCCAGTTGGTCAATAAGTTTTGGTAAAGGGTTCTTATCATACAGCTAAGGACTGAGTGTTTGCAAGAGCTTTCATGGACTCAGACATACCCTAGTGACAACAAGGATCCATGCTTAAGTGAGGATTCTTCAATGGGCCTATAGGGGGCCATACACACTAGATAGAAGTGGGTTGATTGTTAAACGATCATCTACAGGTGTCCATACATTTTAAATAACTGACGAACGAACATTCTTTTGGCGGATCGGTATCTCTCCTGATCTCCCCATACACATGACCGTTCAGCATGGCTATGGAGAACGGAAGAGTAATCAGCAGTAGAGCCAGGTATTCCTTCAACAATATATGGGTGAGGTGGTAAAAATGTATCATGCCTGACCCTTCTCTCCTCCGACACCATCTGTCAATGAAGAGTTGGGAGGCTACACCTTAACGTAATGTTCATGGGTCCTTTATGGGGAGGGGAAGTGTAAGCTGTAGTCAGGTAGCTCTGGTGCTGGCTGTTATATAGGGCTGGTGTCCATGGTGTCTGTCAAGTCTGTGGTGACTTTTAAGGTGCCCATACACCTTATTCTCTCTAAGTTGTATAGTGGCCTCCGACGAGTAGAGAAAGGGTCAGATGTGATTGTTTTTTTTTTTTTTTAACCACCTGACCCCCTTTTGATCTTGGAATGGTAAGCCATCATCGTGATAAGAGATGATGGGTTATCGTTCCAAGAACAAAAGGGTCAGAAGGTAAAATCACATCTGACCCTTTTCTCTACCGACATCATCTGTGAGTGGAGAGTCGGGAGGCCACCATACAACTTGGAGAGAATTAGGTGTACTGTATGGGCACCTTAATAGTCACCACAGACACCAACCCCATATAACACATGCCATCGGCTACATTTTCAGAGCTAGGAGCACAATACTTACAAACCAAAACAAACTTGATGTATTGACAAATATAAACAACTGAATATATGACTTCTCTTTCATTTTCTCTTCTGTTCTTGTCACCTTACTATTTGTTTTTACCCTCTGTCCTATATATTCTTTGCTTACTCATCCCGCTATGACTCTGGTGTTACACAACTAACAATGAACTGTGATATTCTTGCTTCCTCCTTTATATAACTTTCTTTATTTTCTTGCTGGACATGTCTAAACCTGTTCTTCAACTTCTGAGTGAGACTTATTCTGGCGGAAGCGAAAGAGAGAAAAAAAACACACATGTGGTCTGTAAAAGAGCAGGGGGGGGGGGGGGGGCGCAGGGAGGGCAGGAAAATCCACAGAATCACATGATACAGACAACCGAGGAAGCCCAAATACAGCAAGTTCCTCTTCTGAGAGTCACCAGCGCCGAGCGATGTATACTTTAGCTTTTCTCTGATTAGGAATTGAAGAGCCGAACAGAGCAAACAAGAACGCCAGCAATAGCAGTAATGGTTTTGCATGCGATACGCATAGTAACTAAGTCTCATAACAGTAATCAGTGTGTATATAATAACATAAAGATTGGCAATAGACTCTCAATAAATTGGTTGGAAAATTTCTTAGATATTTAAAAAAATGTGATAGCTTATTGGAATATAATCGGAATTATAATCCACTGTAAAGCTCCTTCAGTCTACTGGACATGCATTACAGAACAAAATCCTACATGCAATATTATTTACATTGTAGTTATTTGATTTAAATGGACATTCTCATTTAGGGTGCGTTCACACATACAGGATCCTGTGCAGATTTGATGCGCAGGATTTGTAACTGCAGATTAGAAGCTGTGCTCTGTCATTTAGTTTACATTGAAATCTGCAGCAGAAAATCCTGTGCCTCAAATCTGTGTACATGTGAACGTACCTGTCACGATCACACCCTATCGGTCCAGCCAAGACATTAGAGAGAGTGTGATGGTGCAAGGGTTAAGGCCACCGGACCTCAGGGTATCCACTACTAGTCCCAGCAAGTCACCAAATTAACCCTTAGATAAACGTGTTTCCACCAGAGCTGCCTTCAGAAAGGTGAGCTCATATATTTAGAGATGGGGGGGGGGGGGGGTGATGGGGGTCCAGTCTTAGCCAATCATACCTCATTTCACACTGAACTGCATTGGGCTGTGTGTAGCAGAGTGAGGGAGATAGTTCTCCCCTGTATGGCTTCAGATGATGTCACGCCTGCTGGGTAACGCCCCTTCCCTGTCTGTGAATCTGACTGAGCAGAAAATACAGAGCAATATCAAGGTAGAAAAATAAAGACAGGGGGTGGTGGGGGGCATGATGGCGGCAGTGAACTGGGAGGATTATAAGATAATCAAGATCATGAGAGGTACTCTTTGAAGAAAATGTATAGCAATTTTTTTTATGTTCATTTATTTTTATACAATTTTAGAGATTTAGGCTGAAGAAGGGTTTTGACGGTACAACTTTTTGTAACAGCTGCAGTCCACAGGGGTCTACTGAGTTGCAAATATTCCTATGGATTACAGCTGTAGCTCAAATTGCTTCCTCTTGCAAAAGAAATGATTATGGTGATCACATCGTTCCTTTAAGTCCTTTGCATATGGCATAGTTGCGTGTGCACCACCTGTGTGGTCCCCTACTACAAAACCATATGCGCAGAGCTATCCTCTCCTATAAGTGCAAAGGAGACATAATATGGTGGCATGCGTAGAGCCAGTAACCCTGCATGGTCATTACACAATGTACTGAGCTCTCTGCTTCCATCTGCATTCACTGTCTACACGGGCAAAGCAACCCTGGGAAACAGCTGGCAGACCCCCAATGATCAGATATTGATGGCCAATACTCAGGATAGGCCATCAATTTAAAAGTCCCGGAAACCCCCTTTAAAGGGCAGAAAGTTATACAGATTTGTAAATTACTTCTATTAAAAAATCATAATCCTTCCAGTACTTATCAGCTGCTGTATGCTTCAGAGGAAGTTGTATAGTTATTTTCTGTCTGACCACAGTGCTCTCTGCTGACACCTCTGTCCATGTTAGGAACTGTCCAGAGTAGGAGAGGTTTGCTATAGGGATTTACTCCTACTCTTGACAGTTCCTGACATGGACAGAGGTGTCAGCAGAGAGCACTGTGGTCAGACAGATAAGAACAACTCAACTTCCTCTGTAGTATACAGCAGCTGATAAGTACTGGAAGGATTAAGATTTTTTAATAGAAGTAATTTACAAATCTGTTTAACTTTCTGGAACCAGTTGATATGAATTTTTTTCCCCACTGGAGTACCCCTTTAAAAGGAAAGGAATAATGGGCACCAATGTTTCCCTATAGGGACCAATGTCTCCCTATAGGGACAAATTGCAACAAATTTGATGACCATTAAATTATTAATGACACTAGACTTTTATTTTTATTTATTTATGACATCAGACTTTTCCTTCAACCATCCGATTACACAGAATATCTGACGCCAGGTTTTTACTGTATTGGGGAATGGTTCATAATGCTAGCTCACTAATAATAGTATAATGCTATCTCCAGTGGATGTGAACTGGAGCTTCACGTTTAGTTATGTGACGGAATAATTTGTCAGAATTAAATGTTGATAATCCCAGCGCAGTTTACAGGTGAAAATGAATAAGGGCCTGTAGTGTAGTCAACTTGGTGTGTAAATTACCCATTTGCTATATGCTAGACAACTAATTCTATAGCTCTGATGGGCCTGTGAAAGCTAGAAGAGCCTCTTACTCTGTCTTGTTTTTGCACACGTTTGTAGGTAGTGTTGCAGTGCGGCTAGGGCCCCCTTCACGGCCACGCCCTCTCATGACATCACACCACACCCCCTCCAAGGCCACGCCCCCTCCATTCATGTCTATGGGACTGCCGTCACACCCCCTCCCATAGACCTAAATGGAAGGGGTATGCTAAACAAGAAAAGCGGTCACCCGCTTTGGTTCCCAGCACCTCCGGACTTGCAGGCTTAGGACCCAGATCTCCTGCGGTGACATATTAAAGAGCTGTTGCCCTGCAGCTATTGTTAGGATATCTACAATTGTGCCACTTTGTCTTTGGATAAATGGAGGAGCCGTGTCTGTGACGTTGCTTCTCGGAGGCAGCACTGAATGCCGGGGGCTGCTCCGAGATTGCGGGGGTCCCAGCGGCGGGACCCCTGCAATCAGACATCGTATTCCCTATCTTTTGGATAGGGGATAAGATGTATAAAGCCAGAATACCCCTTTAATGTAGCAGTGTCACATTGTGATCTTATGTGGCACTGTCATAAGTTGCCATCTAGCTTTAGCCTAAAGGGGAAAATTATAGTCTGATCACTTCAGTGTGGAATTGCAAACTAACATAGAGCCCATCCCAAGCACAAATTATACACAAAAACCTCTACATTAGTCCTTTATAATAGCCTAGCCTGACATATATAAGAAAAACAATAAATAAATAAATAAATAATTTCCTGGAGTGCTTCTTTAAGGTTTGTTTTTTTGTGCCATTTTTGTCATCCACAGACAAGAAAAGATTAAATACTTACCTCCCCTTAGGCTACTTTCACACTGTTGTTGTGCCCAGTCCTTAAACGGTAGTTTGGCTCTTTTTTTTCAGCCTTTAATGGCCGCTATGGGGACGGGGCACAACGGGCAATAACGGGTCCCGATGGATCCCATTTACCATAATGGGGTCCATTGGGCGCTGTTATTTTGTAGCGGCAGTAGCAGGAGAAAAAGACAGCTCTTGCAGTTATTTTTCTTCCGCTATTCTCCCTGTCTCCCCTGACAGCCGTCACACTGCCGAATCCTAACGTCAGTGTGAAAGAAGCCTAATGGTGCTCCCGGTGGCAGGATATGGCTGAAAATATCAGGGCTCCTTCTGATCACGTGCCTTGTTCGCAGACTATCATGATTATACAAGTCTATGGTACTTCCGGAAAACTCTGTCTCCATATTGTGATTGTCTGCAGGCAAGTTACGAAATCAGAAGCGCCCCCAATATTTTCGACCATATCCTTCCGCCGCCTGGAGCACCATTAGAGGTACCCTTTACAGAGAAGTAGTCTTATTCTTTCCTTTATAAGTATCCTTCATTTATGAGCTGTTCCTGGCATCAAATCTACAAACCTGAATGTGGAGACATCCAAACTCCTGTATTTCATTTTCCTAGCACACACACTTACCTCAATCCACATACAATTTGGGATAAAACTCCTAAATAATACAGTCAGCTCTGCTACATCTGTATATGTGTTATTCATAGAGGAATTCTATTATGTGCTCTTTCATGATGGAGATGGTAAATAAACAACAGTATTTGTTACATCTATAATAGCTATATCAGTATATAGCCGGCACATCTGTTCACTTATTGCATCATTGTGCATATAACATAAATGACCCCTTACTGCCTCTGTCATACTGAGCCTCTGCAACCAACCTCATTACTCACAGTATCTGAACCAGAGGAGACTTATATATATGAACATATGACTCATTTTCCCACCTACTCCCACAACCGCTGGAGCTGTCCGCCAGTTTTCTCTCGGGTATTGTGGGAATGCCATTTCTCCACTATACTGGAACAAGTGGATAGTCTAATATTGTGCTTTTCCATGCCCTTCAGACTCACATTTATTATTGAAAGCCACTTCCTGGGATTTAGTGTTGACTTGGCCTCTTGTCTGTCCTTGTTGACCTACTTAAAGCTATCTGCCAAACTACACGACTAAGAGTCTATACGACTAGGTTCATCTGCAGGGTCTATGAGGTTCACTTTAAGGTAACAGCTTCTACTATTTCGGATTCCATTTCCATAGTTAAGTTGTCCTTCCAGGAATAGAAAACGTGGGTTAATCGGTTCATTGTGGAAGGGACTATAGATAAGGAACCTTCACTTGCTTCAATAATATCTGCAACTTGTT
This sequence comes from Hyla sarda, assembly GCF_029499605.1. Taxonomy (NCBI): domain Eukaryota; kingdom Metazoa; phylum Chordata; class Amphibia; order Anura; family Hylidae; genus Hyla; species Hyla sarda. The sequence goes on along the minus strand of NC_079195.1, from coordinate 192,545,903 downwards.
ATGTTTTTATGTACACAGTCACAAATCCATAAGGATATTCATGTAGTATGTATCTGACTGGTTACCGTCGTGAAGAGACTAGCCCTATTTTTGATTTTGATTTATTTTGGTATCCGTGTTTGTTACATTTCCCAATTAATCCAAAAAAGGATGTGAAAAATGCACTGGAACGCAAATCAAAATTTCTATTTACATCTTCTCTTTGACTAAAATCTCATCCTTTAATTCTGTTGGTGTTTATTTAATTTCTAGATGTAAATGAGTATATAGGTAACTCTATGGGGAAGATTTATCAAGACCTGCGCAGAGGAAAAGTTGCTATGGGGGAGATTTATCAAAACCTGTTCAGAGGAATAGTTGCTGAGTTGCCCATAGCAACCAATCAGATCGCTTCTTTCATTTTTCAGAGGCCTTTTCAAAAGTGAAAGAAGCAATGTGATTGGTTGCTATGGGCAACTCAGCAACTATTCCTCTGAACAGGTTTTGATAAATCTCCCCCATAGTATAAGTTTATGATGGTTGGTTTGTTGTGTCTATTTCTTGGTTTTCTGCTTTTCAGGTGCATAGATGTCCAGGACAGATAAGCGGATATCTTCTGCCTCAGAATACCGTAGATAAGGGACATCAAGGTGCAGGGTAAAGGTGGGCGGTCAGCCTTATAACATGGGAATAGCAAGGGGCAGGCTAAATAAGTGTGTGTGTGTGGGGGGGGTCACCCTTATTACATAGGGACAGCAAGGGGCAGATTGAAGGTGGGGGGGGTCCCCTTTTTCACCTAGGGACTTCAAGGGTCAGGTTAAAGGTGTGTGTGTGTGTGTGGGGGGGGGCACCCTTATCACGTAGGGACAGCAAGGGTCAGGTTAAAGGTGTGTGTGTGTGTAGGGGGGCACCCTTACCACGTAGGGACAGCAAGGAGCAGGTTAAAGGTGTGTGTGTGTGTGGGGGGGGGGGGGGGCACCCTTATCACGTAGGGACAGCAAGGGGCAGGTTAAAGGTGTGTGTGTGTGGGGGGGGGGGCACCCTTATCACGTAGGGACAGCAAGGGGCAGACTAAATGTGGGGGTCACCCTTATCACATGGGAGATAGGGGAGAAAAAAAACACACAGGGTGCCCTCCTAGTGAAGATCGCTTGTATGGAGAGGCAGAGAGGAATAATGTAGGGTCCTTACCCTTTAGTGTTGCACTGAGGGCACAACACCTACAGTGGCTTCTGGAAGTAAATTGCAGGATAGCTGCCAAGGGGAACTCCTGGGAATAACGTCAGTCGGTCCGGTGTAGATACATGGAAGTGGAAAAAGGAAAATGTTCCCCCCAACGAAGGCGCTGGTCCAACTGGATAAGATGTATGAACTTTATTGAAACACGTTTCGATCCCGAACTGAGATAAAAGGCATCAGTTTGGGATGGAAAAGCATTGCAATAAAGTTCATACATCTTATCCAGTGGGACCAGCGCCTTTATTGGGGGGGAACATTTTCCTTTTTCCACTTCCACACAGCCTTATCACATAGGGACAGCAAGGTACAGTTTGAAGGGTGTTCTTCAGTGAACTATCTGTTTCAAGCCTTTTAACATTGAGTGGCACGGGCTTACATGCAATTCCTCAATATTGCAATGATCTTACAATCATAGTCACACCGTACAGAAATGGGGCACTTATGTCTCAATCAGTGTTTCCCAACCAGGGTGTCTCCAGCTGTTGCAAAACTACAACTCCCAGCATGCCAGGACAGCCGCAGGCTGTGCGGGCATGCTGGGAGTTTAGTTTTGCAACAGCTGGAGACACCCTGGTTGGGAAACACGGGTCTAGATGAAGGATAACTGCCAGACTATTTAGCCATTGGCATTCCCACACTAGCAAATCTTCGCCGTTGACCATCTTATGCGGCCGTGTGTGCGACAACTGCAAGGAGCCAGACCGTATGCATTATTAAAGTATATAAAGACACAGATTTGGATGGCTAGAGAGATAAACAATGTAGGAAAGTAGCACATCCATAGAAAAAAAAGCATAAAGTACCGGGGCACGCTTCAGGGGCCCACAATTTAGGAACAAAAAAAAAAAGGAATATTCCTCCGAGGCACTCTAACAAGTCAAAAAATTTATAAGGAGTAAACACACCATGATAATTTTGCTACTTGGAGTCCTGCTATTTTTTTTTTTCCATCATAGATAATAATCAGACAGTCTTGAAGATCCTGGTGCTATCCAATACAGAAATTCGGGATTTTGCTGTCAAGCATAGAATGATCCGATCCTTTGAGTGACGGGAATTTCCTTAAAGGTCTCTCTTTAGGTGAAACGTTTAACGGGGAAATTATCAGTAGATGTTTATTTATGGGATAAGCGTATGTAAACAATGCCCCTTCCAGTGCCCTTTATCGTTGGCCGAGGCAACAAAATTCAGCAGTGAACGTAGAAACCTCTTTTGCGTTCTGCAAAAAACGTAGTGTTGAGCACAGAACCAAGCCAAGACTGCAGAAGGGGTTAAGATTTCCCAAACAATGCAATTCCCCCCCCCCCTCCTCTCCTCTCCTTCCACATTTTCCTAAAGAGGGCAGGATGTGAGGCTGTCTCCCCCCTCCTCAGCCGCCTTCCCTGGGGAGAACGGTTGTGTCAGGAATGCAGCCAGCTCATTTAGCTCACCAGATTCCAGAGCTGTGAGGCAGACGAGAAAAAGAAGGGGGAGGGAGGGCGAGGCCGCCGGTATTCCTGTCATGTGATTATGTGGAAGGCTGAGAAAGAACAGGATCCTTTGGAGACCCCACCCAACGTTGCCTGAAGAGGCCATCAGCCAGCAGACTCCTACACATGACCAGACTAGACCACCACTCATGGTGGGCGAATGTCCACTCATCTACAGGCACCATGTATTGGAACATTCGTCTTCAGAGCCGCAGAAACACAAAACGTTATGCAATTTACGGGGAAATTCTTCCCAATTCACTAGGGTCTTCAGGATTCCTTACGGATTATTTTCTTAGTCTTACCATTTGCTAAGCAAAACCCAAATACGTTCATTAATATATAGACAATTGGTCTCCAAACTGCATCCCTCAAGCCGTTGCAAAACTACAACTCCTAGCATGCCCGGACAGCCGTTGGCTGTCCGGGTGTGCTAGGAGTTGTAGTTTAGCAACGGCTTGAGGTCCACAGTTTGAATACAATCGATTTAGATGGTATATATACACCCATAAGACTTTGGTTCCTGGCAGTCAGGGAGTGGGAAATGGTGCCTGTGATATTGTCATGTATAAAAAGAGGCATGGACTCGAGGGGCAGGGACATAATACTCCCCCTTTATAAAGCATTGGTACGGCCTCACCTGGAATATGCTGTTCAGTTTTGGTCGCCTGTTCATAAAAGGGACACTGCGGAGTTGGAAAGGGTGCAGAGACGTGCGACTAAACTAATATGGGGCATGAAACATTTTAGCTATGAGGAGCGATTAAAGGAGTTACAATTGTTTAGTCTTGAGAAGAGACGTTTAAGGGGGGATATGATAAACGTATATAAGTATATAAATGGCCCATACAAGAAATATGGAGAAAAACTGTTCCAGGTTAAACCCCCCCAAAGGACGAGGGGGCACTCCCTCCGTCTGGAGAAGAAAAGGTTTAGTCTAAAGGGGCGGCACGTCTTCTTTACCGTGAGGACTGTGAATTTATGGAACGGTCTACCTCAGGAACTGGTCACAGCAGGAACAATTAACAGCTTTAAAGCAGGGTTAGATACATTCCTGGAACAAAATAACATTAATGCTTATGCAGAATTATAAAACTACATCCCTTTCCCTTATCCCCTTACATCCTTCCCTTCAATCCCCTGGTTGGACTTGATATAACTATATGACATACTAACTATATACTATGCCTTGGATTGGGATGTGAATGGAGCTCAGTTGCAATACCACGTGCAACCTGTGGTCAAGTGTTTTTCTAACATTTGACTGTACAACCCTTTTAACATTTGTACTGAATTTGCATACAAATTTTTCCTATGTAGCACGGCCTGAAGAATTATTCTCCATACCACTCAATGAGAATCGAATCAATACGCCCCTGCACTGCTCACAGTATAAGATGATAAATACTATGGGGGAGTTTTATCAAAACCTGTGCAAAGGAAAAGTTGCCCATAACAGTCAATCAGATCGCTTCTTTCATTTTGCAGAGGCCTTCTTAAAAATGAAAGACGTGAGCTGATTGGTTGCTATGGGCAACTTTTCCTCTGGACAGGTTTTAATAAATCTGCCTCTATGTCTGTAGCCTGAGAATACCTCGTAAGCAGATAGTATAATTCGGTCTCGAAACGTTGGACCTCCAGCTCTTGCAAAACTACAACTCCCAGCATGGTGAGAGTTGCCGTTTTGCAACATCTGGTGAACCACAGCTTGGAGGCCACTTTGAGGCAAAAGATATCTAGTGGTTATCTGGAATCTACAGTCTCATAATAGTGTTAAGTCTGGCAAAACCTTGGCCTTCCAATTCTACCGCTCTACAAGAAACCTGTGGTTACGGTTCAGGAAGTCACACTCGTTGTCACTTCATTGAAGTATCTCTGGCATACAATCTGCCGTTATCTAGCATTGCTACGGCTTCATTTACTTTCCACTTTCATATGCAAAGTAGAACAATGTATCGGTCTTCAGAGCCGGCAGTATAAATACCATGTATCAAAGAAGTGAAACTTTATTGGCTCGGATTTTGACAAGTGTAATAATCCAAACAAGAAAACTATATTTAGGCTCAGGTGACACGGGGACTGTGTAACACATTCCAACGAGTGTCGCTACATTTCCACAGTCATTGCAGTTTAGGCCTTGCTATAGTGTGCGTAGGGAGGGGGGATGAAGTAATGAGACCATCTGCTCGTATATTGTGTATGCATAACGGTTCATGCAGGGATCTTCTATCAATCAAATCTGATACGTGTTTCCTATTACCTTTGAATAAGGTCTATGGGGGAGATTTATCAAAACCTGTTCAGAGGAAAAGTTGTCCAGTTGCCCATAGCAACCAACAGATCGCTTCTTTAATTTTTCCCAGGCCTCTTAAAATAAAAGTAGTGATCTGATTGGTTGCTATCAGTAACTGCACCTCTCTTCCTCTGCACAGGTTTTAATAAATCTCCCCCTATGTCCCATAGCTATGCAATGCCCAAACTTGTAGGTCAGCGTTTTCCAAACAGTGTGTCTCCAGCTTTTGCAAAACTACCACTTCCTAACATTCCGCACATTTGAAAGTTGCAGCGGGCAGTAGGACCACTCGTAAATGGGCTGTCTCATAGATTGCAATGCATTTCTTAGCAAAATCTGCAGAAAGAAGGGACATCTATTCTTACTGCCAATGCTGGGATTTCTGCGGCAGAAATTTCACGGCGAGCGCAGTGCATTGAAATCAACGCGACTCTGCTGCAGCGGAATGCCCTTGCAGATTATTCCAGCGGAATTCCGCCGTGTGAATGTAGTCTAACACATTCATTGTACATGTATTTTAACCCTTACTAAAGTAATGATACAAAATGTATTTAGATTACAAGATCTTAAAAGATTAGTGCAGTATAGAACAACTATAGGGGATAAGTTTCAGATCGTGGGGGCCCGGCTCGCTGGCCAGAGCGTACGTGCCAACCACCACGCGAAGTGGCGGCCGACACGCCCCCTCAATACAGCGCTATGGCAAAGCCGGAGATTGCTTCAGGCACGAACTCTCTGGTCAGCAAGCCGGGGCCCCGTACGGGAGATCGCGGGGGCCCCAGCGGTCAGACGCCCTCGATCTAAAAGTTATCCCCTATCCTTATAAGTTGTTCTACACTGGACTACTCCTTTAAGAATGTCAACCTTACTACACTATTCCAGATTTTTGTTTTGTAACGTGTTTACATCTTATTGTATTAAGCATTAAAAATCCTTTCAGTAAAGTCCTTGTTGCTGTTACACAACAGAAGAAAGAATTTCCAGCCTTAATAATTTACTCTTTGCAAAGCCAGAAATATAAAGGCAAAAACTGGGTTTAAAGGATTAACCCTTTTATGACCCAAATCTGACGTGTCTCTTTAACCCCTTGCCGCAAATGGACGTTCATTAACGTCTATATGCGGCTCCCGGTCGCTATAGGCAACCTGGACCCACGGCTAATGCCGGACATTGCCGATCGGGCTGATGTCCGGCATTAACCCTTTAGACACCGTGATCAAACTTGATCCCTGTGCCTAAAACAAAAGTAAACATTGCCGGTTTGCTCAGTAGTGCTGTTTAGGACTGTCGCAGTGAAATCGCAGCGTGCCGAACAGCTTGCAGAATGCCAGGATACCTACCTGCCTCTTCATTGTCTGATCACCGAATGACCGCTCCGTGCCTGAGATCCAGGCAGGAGCAGTCGAGCGGCGATAACACTGATCAATGCTATGTGCTATTACATGGCAGTGATCAGTGTAGGAAATCAGCGTGTGCAATGTTATAGTCCCCTATGGGGGCTATAACATTGCAAAAAAATTAAATAAAAAAGAGTTAATAAATTTGATTAAACCCCTTCCCTAATAAGTTTGAATCACCCCGATTTTCCCATTTAAAAAAAAAAACCTGTGTAAATAAAAATAAACATATGTGTTATCGCCGCGGGCATAAATGTCCGAACTATAAAAACATATTGTTAATTAAAACGAACGGTCAATTGCAAAGTCCAAAATAGCGTAATAGCCCCACAACCTTTTTTCTGGTTTCGCTGTATATTTTGTAGTGAAATTATTAATGGTATTACAAACAAATTGTTGGCACAAAGAACAAGCCCTCATATGGATTTTTAGGTGTAAAATTTAAAGTGTTATTATTGTTAGAAAAGTGCAAAAATGAAGCCTCGAGTAGCGGCCAGTATCTGCATGACATACATGTACGTCATAGGTCAGGAAAACCTTCCCGGTCATGACGTACATGTATGTCATGAGTCGGGAATTGGTTAATGTAGCTTATACATCTGATCACAAAACCAGCTGCTGGTAGGGTCACCTTACCTTATTGTGTATATCCTTCTAGCCCTCCTTATATTTGAGAATAGACACATATCCCCTAATAGTAAGTAACCATGCTGCACTTTAATCTGGTACCAGGCACTGTGTAATTACCGAATGTGAGATGAACTATTATTCAAGGTACAAGGAATAATTCATGACCTACGAGCGAAGAATCGTGGGAACAGGCACAAATAGCAATGCCACTTTAGGAAACTGGCCTCCACGTGGGACCGTGTAATGCCAGTCACTGATCTCACCGTAAGCCAGGCGCGTGTAAGAAACTAGATCTCACAAACATGGAACTGGTGATCATACCGGAGTAGATATGTACATACTAGGATGTATCAGTGAGGGTTACCAGTCATCATGCCAACGTTACAATCTCTAACACAGGGGTTGACAGCTAGTAATGAAGAGGCGCTCAGGAGTTGATCTTGCTTCTGATAGGATTATGTTCTACTCCTTGAGCTATGCTTAGGGTTTGTTACTAAGCTGCCATAGATGGGATAAATTTAGACCCAGATCGATCAAAGATTTGCATTTCTACCAAGCGTATGAGCGCCATGGAGAACACATCCTCTGTGCCGACACACAGCTCGCTATCAAAATTATTCCCTTGAAATCAAGGACTCGTGTCTGTAAACTTTATGCAATGGCAGCTGTTTGGCAGGATCAAAAGAATAACCTTAAAACTGACCTTTTTTGGGGGGGGGGGGGGGGGGGCTGTCTTATTTTTAGAGAATTTTTGTGTCTTGTGTTTACTGCGGCACTACAAGTCAGGCTCTGGTAGTAGTTTTACAACACAAAGATCTACTACACTATAGGCCTGTGTTTTCCAGAGTGTCCCCAGCTGTTGCAAAACTACAACTCCCAACAGCTTGCGGGACAAATGGTTGGGAAACACTAACCTATAGGTAAACATTTTCCTATACACAAGACTTATGCTGTGACTTACTTTTTTTTTGTGTGTGTGCACGTGGCCCCATATCAAATTGCTACTTTCCTACAGAGGAATTTCCGCTCGAAGATCCCATATGGCGGCCATAATCCTTCAACATTATGACTGATCAGACCTGCACCGTCACCATGAACGTCAATGCAGCGCGCGCCTTATTCCACTGCTAGAATTCAGTAGTGTGAACGGGTCCGCAGAAGACCCATTCACACCAATGCTAAAGTTCACACAGCGGGAACTACCGAGCGCAATTCAGTTCATAGAAGTTACGTAGTGTGAACATGGCCTGAGTTTCTATCTGATTATTTAAGTGCCAGTTTATAGCCAACATTTTTTTTTTTAAATCATATTTAAATGCACTGGATAGCTACAAATACAAAACGTATACTGCCAGGTATGGTATTACACATATAAAAAAATCCTATTTCCTCTTTGCTACCAGTCCTGGCAGGGAAAGTGTCCTGTTCAATGTGACCTTTGGTCAGATAGGAGGCGACAGACACACACCTGCTCCATACATGAGATCACAGAGGGCCTATCACCGGAGAGAAAGACAAGGAAGCTCATTTGCATCAGCTCCAGGAAAAGTCTTGGTATAATTTACCAGGAGGACAGAAAGGTTAAAAATATCTATTCTAAGAAAAAGGGGAGGGGGGCTGGATACAAATTGTGTACAACATGTCTGTAACATTTAAACTATCAATATTTAGAATATTACACAAAATCTAACAAGTAATTTAACCATTAGTCTCCTCTGACTTGACATAGTAGCAAAGAGATTTTTTATATATTATATATATATATATATATATATATATATATATATAGATAGATAGATAGATAGATAGAGAGGTGTATATATATCTAGATGTGGCTACAAATAGAACTAGTCTCAAGCTTAAAACATTTTAGTCCGGATTTAACACCAATGTAGATGCCATTACCACCCAAGTTATTTTACGGACGTAATAATTGTTTCCATTCTAGTAAATTTTAAGTATTTTTATAGGGCTATCCACGAGTTCCTGGAGCTTAGATCTTCTAAATTCGGGCTAATAATATAACACTGCTGTGTAGCTCCTGGTTCTGGAAGTCTAAGGCTGCATTCACTTCTCATTTTGCAATACGGTTCCTGTATCAGGTTTTTTGTAAAAAAAAAAAACGCATGTCTCAAAACCGGACCAAATGTATACAACCGTATAGACCTCTCTACGGTTTGAAAACGGATGTCCGGTTGTATAAGGTTACGGTTTTATGTTTTTCCTTAATTAAAGTTCTTCTGATTCTATGCGTGGGAAGAACTTTTGGCGTGCACTGCGCATGTGCAAACTGCAAAACCGTATTGTGCAAACCTGATGGAACTGTATGCACATATAATTCAGTACGGTTCCCATAGACCACCATTTAAAAAAAAAAAAAAAAACGTATAGGGGTTGCATCCGATTTTTCACCCGGACATAAAACTGTAGTAGACTATGGTTTTGGAGACAGGGAAAAAAAAACGGATAAAACGCAAAAAAGTAATGCAAAACGTACACAACTGGATTGTTTGCATACAGTTTTCTATTAAATGTCTATACATACGGTTTGCAATACGGTTCCATACGTATTTTTCACTGAAACCGGATACGGGAACCGTATTGCAAAAACGAGATGTGAATGCAGCCTAAGCCCAATTGCACAGATCAAGTGTGGAAGCATAAGTCTTATCTAGCATGCTACTACTTAGACTAGTGTTTCCCAACCAGGGTGCCCCCAGCTGTTGCAAATCTACAACACCCAGCATGCCTGGACAGCCTTTGGCTGTCCAGGCATGCTGGGAGTTGTAGATTAGCAACAGCTGGAGGCACTCTGGGTGGGAAACACTAATTTAGACAGGACACTTGCATTTACCTGTATACTTGAAATCTGTATGATGTGAACGTCACATATGCACAATACCATAGCCCAGTTTTACACAACTCATGGAGGAGCCAAGACGCTTCGACACCTCTCAGCTCTGCTACATCACCAGTGTTTTGTTTTCTGACTTGGCTTATAGGGGGTTTTCCAGTTGACACATTAGGTTTCCCTTGAGCACAGGTTCCCGTTCCAGTCCTCAGGGCCCACCAATAGTCCAGGATTAGAATTTTTCCATTCAATTCCAATGGAGTAACAAAAAAAAAAAGCATACCCTGGAATGTTGGTGGGCCTTAAAGACTGGGTTGGGGGATGTTGTAGAGTATAGAGCCCCATTATGGCCAGCAGCTGAGAACAGGAGCCCCTTGTTCTCCAGATCGGGGTTCCATCTGCCAAACCTCCATCCGTGTTTAGTCTGGAAAATCCCTTAAAGCGAGCACAAGGTTGCTTCTATAATCTACCATCCACCATTCCACGGCCAACCCCCCCCCCCCCCAAATACATGCAAAATTTGTCATTCCTGACGTTTGTATTCCCGCCAGCTTGTAGTAACGTCTGAAGTCCCCAGAAGGAAACACCACACAAATCAATGGAGAGAGAAAACATTGGAAACTTTTCAAAATATTTAATACGTGTCAAACACGTAGAAACGTCATTTTTTGTACAGAAATCCAAGTTACAGCATTGTGCAATAAAAATACTGTAAACTCCCAACGTCATCGGCTTTTTTCTTTTCACCGGACCGGCACGCCGCCTTTTAAAACAAAGACGAGGGGGGCCGACCGGCAGGATATATGGACAGTCTCTCAACACAAAGCACCAAATCTGACCAGAGCTGTCGAGAAATACATATACATTATACTTAAAAGAGGGTCGAAACACAAACACTTAACAGTCACTTCCTCATGCGGATAACAAAGTCAGTAATGGTGTCTGGGAGCTGCTGGAAGAAGGTAGTACCGGGAAACTGCCTGTGCACAAAAATGGGAGCCGTACCGGTGGCGTCTAAAGCGTCGGAGCCAGCGTGGTCCGCGACAAGATGGCTTCTCTATTTAAAGATCGTATGCAATGACTTTGGTAGTTGGAAGGCGATCAAGAGTTGTGGTTGGGGAGGGAAGGGGTTTCCATATTGTCAGGTGTTTGGTATTTGTCCTCAAGTCAAGACATGTAAAAGGGGAAGGAGTGGCTGAGCACACTCAATGAGCGGGCCCCAGAATACAATGGGTGGCAGGCGGGGGAAGGTGGAAGCAGATGGGAACTTCCCTTCCCCCCTCCCTAAAAGGGAACTCCCCTTGCACGTGGTGACTTGAGAGATAGGGGGATGGGGGAGGCATTCTAAAAGGAGGGGGGAAGGGGGAGGCATTCTAAAAGGAGGGGGGAAGGGGGAGGCATTCTAAAAGGAGGGGGGAAGCATTCTAAAAGGAGGGGGGAAGCATTCTAAAAGGAGGGGGGAAGGGGGAGGCATTCTAGAAGGAGGGGGAGGCATTCTAGAAGGAGGGGGTGGATTTGTGAATAGATGGGATCAACTGTAAAATGTCCTGGGATATACATTCAGCCCAAATATAGAAGAAATCACAAATCAAAAAAACATTTAAAAGAGGCACTAAACCTAAAGTGCACAGACCACAACCAGGCAGTAGAAACTTTAGGTTTAGTGCCACTTTACCCAGCAAAAGCCTGATGCACCACCAGTACCAGGAGAACCTGCAACCCCCAAAAAAACAAGCCATGATATTAGCAGTGTTTGAATGGCTGTCCAGCTGTTGCAAAACTGCATAACCCATCATGCCAACTACAGCTGGACAGCCACAGATTAGAGACCACCTGGCAGTGTGCGGCGGCTGCTGCAAAACTACAACCCCCATCATGCCCTGACAGCCGCAGGCTGTCAGGGCATGATGGGGGTTGTAGTTTTGCAGCAGCTGGACCATCTCAGATTAACAACCACTGCTGTAAGGCACTTAACACCCCCCCCCCCTTCCCTTCCTCTCTTTCCTTGTCAGCAGCTCCCCCCAGCAATGAATGGGTTAACCCAAAGCGTGGCACTGAGAAAGTGATACATTGTAACCGACAGAATTCCATCAATGACGTCACATGGTCTACATAGAAAAAAATAATAAAACAAAACAAAAAAAATAATAATAATCAACTGCTCCAACCGCACAACATGGACATAGATAGGACATAACAGCACGGCCTCCGGGTCAGATCACCCCCCTCCCTGGCGCCCCCTAGTGTCTCTAAGTCATAGTGGGGGCATCAGAAAGCCTCTATGGCTGTGCTCCAGGGGCTGATACTGGAGCTTATGGCCGGCTCACTGCAGCCTTGTCCGGCGGAGGGCGCCGCAGAGGTTGAGTCCAGCTCCTGCACCTCCTGCCCGGGCTCAGCGTCCGTCTGTGCCCCCGGCTCTTTGGTGAGCAGTCCCGAGAAGCTGGAGCCGAAGATGCTGATGAGGTTGGCCACGTTCTCGGTCTCCATCTCCTCCTCCACCTCCTCGCCGGGCTCCGGCACTTCCTGCTCTCTCTGCTCCCGCCGCGCTCGCTTCATGAGCGGCCCATCCGGCGTGCTGCCCCCGCTCCTCTTCCGACAGCAGGACGGGCTGGCGGGCTCTGCCGGGTGACTGGCATCGGTGTCGGGCAGAGAGCAGCCGGCGTGGGACTGGCAGTAGCAGCACGGGACTTCCCGGGAATGATAAGTCTCTTCTTCCTGCGCCCTGCACGACCGGGGAGCCAGGCACGAACAAGTCCGCGGGTCGCTGGTGTCCGGCGGGCTCGGCACCTCCGCTGCGGGGCACGGCTCCGGCTCTGCAGTGTCAGGCGGGCTTGGATACACTCCATAGTCCTCTGGGCACTGGCTTAGATACACCTGCTGAGCACTGCGCAGCACCAGGGACACCATCAGGTTCTTATGCAGCTTGATCCCGCCGCGCTGCACCCGGGAATGGTAAATCTTCCCCAGCGATATGCTGACGATCCTGTGCGCCTCCAGACGGAAGCCCAACCCGGGAGGATGGGTTTCCCTGCACTCCGGCTCAGGCGCTGCGGCTTCTTGCTGCTGCATCGTGTGAATATGGGACCAGCAGGGTTGCGGTTCGTTGCCCAGCTTTGCGGCTTGCGTCGTCACAGCGTCCTCGCCACGACCAGGTCCTTGCGCTGAATATGCGCGGGCGCGCTCCCTCCGGGCTTTTATATACCCGCCGCGTCACGTCCGCGGCGACCAATCGCCACGCTCCCACGCCCCCTTTCGTGCTAAGGCGCCTGTTTGTCCTCACGTGATCCGCAGCCAATCGGCTTCCGCGGGAGCCATTACCCAGAATTCGAACGACGACCCGCGGAGATTGTTCTTAAATCGGCGATGCCACTATTAGCCGTTTTACCCGCTTTCGGTAATGCGTATATATCGTATCGATCCGCTATCCGTTAGTGTGTATTATTGTTATATAAGTAGTGATTGAGAATGTATACAGATAAGTATATCACACCGCAGGATAACACTAGGTAGGAGGAGGCCAGGGGCGTTGCCGCTTTAAGAGTAGCTGTGTTTTGCTGGTGTGTCGGTTCCCAGGCTGATGTAATGCTTCTGTAAGTTTCAGCCGCGGTCATGTGATGTGAGGTCAAGGCCGCCTGGGTTTTGTCTCGCTTCTGTTGCCTGGCTCCTATGTGCGGGGCTGCACGCACACACCTTGTAATGACCGGTGGCGCCAGGCTGTGCTCCCTGGGGGGAGGGGAGGGGGGTTAGGTCAGGCAAGGAGAGCACAGTCAGACCAGTCATTGTGGAACTACAGATCCCAGTGTGCAGCTATTGGATTACACCATAAACTTACACGTAAACATTGTGGCATGTGCAGTTACATTCCATAGTGTACAGTTAGGGACAGGTACGCCATGTGGCGGCACAGTTAGGGGCAGGTACGCCATGTGGCGGCACAGTTAGGGGCAGGCACGCCATGTGGCGGCACAATATCAACAAGGAAACTTGTAGGTTGACGGTTGAATAAACAGACAACGGCCGTTTCGCCAACAGGCACACTTTACCCCAAATGAAAAGCAATTCTCTGTCCTGTGCATTGGGGATTACTGGCTGATCTGTGGGGGTCTGATGGCTGGGACCACCGAAGTCAATTGTTCCCTGAGTGAATGGAGCAGCAGCGAATACGCACGACCGCCACGCCATTCATTGACTGTGGGACTAAGGAACATGGCGGCGTTCAGTGCGTGGCAGTGTTTAGATCCCCCTAGGGCAGTGGTCTTCAACCTGCGGACCTCCAGATGTTGCAAAACTACAACTCCCAGCATGCCCGGACAGCCGTTGGCTGTCCGGGCATGCTGGGAGTTGTAGTTTTGCAACATCTGGAGGTCCGCAGGTTGGAGACCACTGCCCTAGAGCAGCGTTTTCATAATCAGTGTGCCTCCAGCTGTTGCAAAACTAAAACTGCCAGCAAGCCCTGTTTGGTTGACAGCTAACGCTCCGGACCCCTTTTCTCTGCAAATACATGCACACTTTTATATATATAAATATATATATATATATATATATATATGTTGAAATCCAACTACGCAGTTCTCTTTCCAAACATCCCAACAGAGTCGGGAAGCCCCACTGGGTTTGGCAGACATTTAATGTGTATGGCCAGCTTAAAGGGGTACTCCACTGGAAAACATTTTTTTTTTTATTAAATTAACTGGTGCCAGAAAGTCAAACAGATTTGTAAATTCCCTGTTGTCCCTTGGCAGCACAATATGGGGTGTCTCCGCCCTTTTGAGCCAATAGGACGAGAGAATTTTTAATTAAAAAAAATTAATCAGGCACCTCCCCAAGTACCTATATAGGGTCTCCTACTGCCTAGAATAGTGAGTTTTTTTTTTCCTGTCCTTGTGAGCCTGACTTTGTTGTTACCACCAGGTCCAGCTGGATTGCGGTGTTTCCTCCCTGTGGTCCATTCCTGAGCCTTTCCCGAGGTGGCATGGTTTGCGGCATCGCGGCGTTACGGAGATGCAGCATCTTCTGGTTTCCAGCCGTGTCACCGGAAGTGATGTTACTGCTGGGGGCCAACGGCCGGATGGCAGAGAAATAATGAAAGATCTACACGGAAGTCTGCAGAGAATTGTTATGAGTTGGCTAAGTATAATTTTAACTTATTATTCTTGTTCTATCTGGCTGTGCCGTTCAGTGTACGTTTATTTCCGGGGGTTTTCTGCGGAAAGGGCGGAGCTAATTATCCTCATGGTCCCAGTCCAGAAGCGGAAACATCTTGAGTAGAGATGAGCGAATTTACAGTAAATTCGATTAGTCACGAACTTCTCGGCTCGGCAGTTGATGACTTTTCCTGCATAAATTAGTTCAGCTTTCAGGTGCTCCCGTGGGCTGGAAAAGGTGGATACAGTCCTAGGAGACTCTTTCCTAGGAATGTATCCACCTTTTCCAGCCCACCGGAGCACCTGAAGGCTGAACCAATTTACGCAGGATAAGTCATCAACTGCCGAGCCGAGAAGTTCGTGACGAATCTAAGTTCGCTCATCTCTAATCTTGAGTGTTCCTCTTGTAAAACACCCTTACCTGATGGATATGGATATGATTATCCAGTCTGTCACCTATGCCGTCCAAGACTTCCTCCTAACCAAGAACCTAATATTCAAGATATGTTTGCTTGGGTTTAAGAATTCATGTCTAAATCTATAAAGGAAATCAAAGATTCTTTGGGCCCTGCTCCCCCGCCTAAGCGGTCCAGACGTGAGCATCCTATTATAATTCATTCTGACAAAGAATTTAAGTTTGTAGATGAAGCGGGATCTTCTGAAGAAGAGGAGGAGGAAGAGGAACATGGGGAAAATTATTTTCTATTAGAGAGAATTAATAGGTTCATCAAAGCGGTGCAGGCTGAGAGTCTTTCCACAGAGGAGCTTCCCTCCACTTCTAAAGGTCCTAGGACCTTTCTGGTGGATGATTTCATTCTAGACTTATTCAAATCCGAATGGGAAAATACGGAAAGAGCTCCAGTTCTGAGCTGACGTTTTAAAACCCTTTTTCCGATAGATAAAGAGAAATCTAAACCTTAGATTCTTCAATTTCAAAGCTTTCTAAAAGAACCTTTTACCTTCTGATGATGGATCAAGTCTAAAAGACCCCCATGGATCGCTGCCTTGAGGTAACCCTCAAAAGGTCTTACACCATGGCATCCAGTCAGGGTCCTGTTGGTATAGCTTCTTATGAGGTTATACGTGGATTAAAGAAGTGGTTTGCACAAATCCAGCATGACATCAATTCTGGTGTCAACAGAAGTGATATTCTTCGTTACTTTCAAAATTTTAGCCTCGCCCTTGATTATCTCTATGATGCCAACTGTCAGCAAAATTTGCTGTGTGAGCTATATTCCTCTCTTCTGCTGCTGCTAGAAGGGCTTTATGGATCAGGCCATGGTCTGGTGACAAGTCATCAAAGTACCAACTTTGTAATATAGAATATGTTCCAGGCAAACTCTTTTGGGCTGAATTGGATACGATAATGGAAGAACTGTCGGGAAAGAAAGGGCAAAGTCTTCCTCTCACACAGAGATCCTTTCGTGGCCATTACTATCAATCCAGAAGGGAAAGATTGCCACAAAGAGCCAGACAGTCCCGTTACTCTGGACGTGGTAGAGGAGCTAGTTCCTCTAGAAGAGGCGCCCCTAAGTCCAGCGGTTCAACAAGGAAGACAGAATGCAGACTTGCAGACTATTTCAGTGTGCGGGCGAAATGTTTTTCCTGGACATCGTCGGAAGAAGCTATGCTCTCTCCCTCATTTATTTTTCTCTGGAAAGATTTCTAAAGTCTCAGACTCTCATTCCTACCAAACAAGCTGTTCTAGAAAAATCTATTCTAGATCTGATTCATTCTGCAGCTGTAGAACCTGTTCCCCTGCAGAAAAGAGGCAAAGGAGTGTACTCTCCAGTTTTCTTGGTCCCCCAACCAGGAAACAAATGGAGATTAAAGGGGTATTCCAGGCCAGAACTTTTTTTTTATATATCAACTGGCTCCGGAAAGTTAAACAGATTTGTAAATTACTTCTATTAAAAAATCTTAATCCTTCCAATAGTTATTAGCCTCTGAAGTTGAGTTGTTGTTTTCTGTCTAACTGCTCTCTGATGACTCACGTCCCGGGAGCTGTGCAGTTCCTATGGGGATATTCTCCCATCATGCACAGCTCCCGGGAGGTGACATCATCATTGAGCAGTTAGACAGAAAACTTCAGAAGCTAATAACTATTGGAAGGATTAAGATTTTTTTTTAATAGAAGTAATTTACAAATCTGTTTAACTTTCCGGAGCCAGTTGATATATATATATATATATATATACATATATAAGGTTTTGCCTGGAATACCCCTTTAATTATAGACCTCCGTATATTTAAATACATTTATTGTCAAAAAACTTTTCAGTATGGAAACCATAAAATCAGTCAAAATTATTCTACTCAAAGATGACTTCATGGCATCCCTAGATCTCAAGGACGTCTACTTTCATATTCCCATTTTTCAAGACCACAGGCGGTTTCTGAGAATAGCAGTATATATCGGAGATATACTCCATCATCTCCAATTCAGTGGTCTCCCTTTTGGGATTACAACCGCTCCATTCATCTTTACAAAGGTGGTCTCTGCAATGATGGTAAATCTAAGAATTCATGTGATCAGAATACCGTATTTATCGGCGTATAACACACATTTTTTAGGCTAAAATTTTTAGCCTAAAGTCTACCTGCGTGTTATACGTCGTTAAGCCGCTGCAGTTCAATGATTTAAAGCGGGCGCTTTAAATCATTGAACTGCATCTGCTTTTTCAGGTGCAGAGACCACCACCGCTGCCGCCTTCTCTGCCCCGCCTGTCCTGGGGTCCCTGCTGCCGCCGCTTCTCTCCCCCTGCTATCGGCGCCGCTGCCCCTTCTCTCCCCCTGTCTATCGGTGCCGCTGCCCCATTGCCGGCGCCGATAGCCAGGGGGAGAGAAGGGGCAGAGGCACCCATTGACAGCGCAGCTGCCCCGTTGCCTCGCCCATCCCCGGTTGTATAATTACCTGTTGCTTGGGTCAGGTCCGCGCTGCTTCAGACCTCCAGTGTGCGTCCCCTGCGTCGTTGCTATGCGCTGCGCGGCGCAATGACGAGTGACGTCATTGCGTCTCGCAGCGCATAGAAACGACGCAGGGGACGCCACATCGGAGGCCTGAAGCAGCGCAGACCCGACCCCGGCAACAGGTAATTACACAACCGGGGATGGGGGAGGAAACGGGGCAGCGGCGCCGGCAATGGGTGCCGCTGCCCCTTCTCTCCCCCTGTCTGTCGGCGCCGGCAATGGGGCAGCGACACCGATAGACAGGGGGAGAGAAGTGGCAGCGGCGCCGATAGCCAGGGGGAGAGAAGCGGCGGCAGCAGGGCTCTAGACCCCAGGAAAGTCAGGGGGAGAGAAGCGGGCAGCGACGGCCTCTCTCCCCTTGCCTTTCCTAGGGGCTTCTGCGGGGTAAGAAACAGTGTATCGGGGTATACACACGCACCCTCATTTTACCAAGGATATTTGGGTAAAAAACTTTTTTTACCCAAATATCCTTGGTAAAATGAGGGTGCGTGTTATAGGCCGGTGTGTGGTATACCCCGATAAATACGGTAGTTCCCTATTAAGACAACTGGCTGATTCTAGCCAGATCCCCACAGGAACTTCACCTCCATACTTCCCTAACCATAGACCTATTACAGAGGTTAGGTTGGATAATAAATTGGGAGAAATTCCATCTGGATCACTCCAAGGAGAATATCTTTATGGGTTTCTGCATAGATTCTCACAACAAGAGGCTTTATCTCTCTGCAGCCAGGAAGGACAGGCTATCCAAGGGATATCAATTTCTCCAGACTCCTCGCAAAGTCTCCATCAGGACTCTCATGACATTTCTAGGTCTCTTGTCCTCAGCAGCCGAAGCTGGTCCTTCGAGTTTAGGATCGAAGAATTTCCTCCCTGGACAAATTTCACAGCCTCTCCCTTTCAGTTCTCAAATCTCTAGCCTGGTGGGCTGTTACTCAGGACGGGATGTCTCTTCTAGATCCTCACTGGTTTATCCTAACTACAGACACTTCAGGATCCAGATGGGGGGGCTCACCTCTTAGGAAGGAAAGTAGCAGGGAAATCAGGAGTTACACAGAGCTGCTTCTATCCTCCAATGCGAAAGAGTTAAGAGCGATATTTTATGCACTTCTCCTTTTGGCCCCCCTGCTAGAAGGAGAAGCAGTGAAGATAAGAACAGATAACATGGCTTTAGTTTACTATATAAACAAGCAGGGAGGAACAAGGTTGTTAACACTTCTTCAAGAAGTAGAATTTTTTTTCTATGGACAGAATCCAGGATTCTCAGACTATCTGCTGTACACATCAAGGGAGTCCAGAATGTCATTGCCGATCGATTGAGTTGCGATCTTACAGTTCCAGGGGAGTGGTCTTTACACCAGGAGATCTTATGTCAGCTGGTACAATGTTGAGGGTTGCCGGAAATAGACCTAATGGCGACAAGAGCCAATCGCAAGCAGGAAGCGTTCTGCTCCCTCCATCCACCAGACAACCCCTCCAGCCTGGATGCCATGACAATCCAATGGAACTTTACTCTGGCTTACATCTTTCCTCAAACTTCAATGATACCGAGGGTATTAATGAAGATGAGACAGGATCAGGCCTCAGAAATAGCGGTCATTCCATTTTGGCCCAAAAGATCCTGGTTCTCTCAGCTTATAACCAATGAGCAAGGGGTAGTTTTGGAGGCTTCCCCTCAGGTGGAACCTGGTGTCTCGGGGCACGCAGCTCTGCCCCAACCTAAAGTCATTCAATCTGACTGCATGGAAAGGTTCCTATTGAAGGCCACAGGGTTTTCTGACCGTATTTTAGAGATGCTATCTCACTCTAGAAGTGTGGCAACCTCAAGAGTATATGCCAGAGTCAAACGTACTTTCCAGAAATGGTGTAGCACCAGGAAGATTGATGCCTCTAATCCTACTGTTCCAATTGTTCTGGATTTTCTCCAACAAGGATTTGATAAAGGTCTTTCTCCAAATTCTATTAAAGTTCAACTGTCAGCTTTATCAGCCTCATTCCATACAAAATTTTCTCAGGATTCAGTTGTCAAGTCATTTTTGAAAGCCATTACAAGATTGTGGCCTAGAACTATCAAGCCTATTCTTCCTTGGGATTTGTCTTTTAGTTTTACAACAGTTGTGTATCCAACCCTTTGAACCTTTGGAACAAGTGGACCTTAAATTTCTTTCTCTGAAGCTAACTTTTATCCTAGCTGTTACTACTGCAAAGAGAGTTCTTCAAGCTTTGGCTTCCTGGCTTCCTCGGAACCTTATACAGTGTTTCTTCTGGATAAAGTTCTCCTGAGGTTCCTTCCATCATTTCTTCCCAAGGTGGCATCATTTGCAAACATCAATCAGGTTATATCTCTTCCGAAATACTTTCCTCGGTCCAAATCCTCTTAAGATAAAGACTTATGTAATCTTGATTTGGTTAGATTTTTGAAGATCTATTTGGAAAGGGGCGAGGTCCTTTTGGAAGACAGAGAACCTTCTGATATTACATCAGGGATCTAGGAAAGGATCCAAAGCATCTAAACCAACTATTTCTTGGTGGATTTGTGATTGTATTGAACTCTGCTATAGATATAAGAATCCTATTCCACCTCAATTCACGAAAGCCCATTCTTCTAGGTCAGTTTCTACATCCTAGGCAGAGCGAAGTTCCATTCCTTTAGAACAGATTTGTCAATTAGCTATGTGGAGTACTCCATTGACCTTCATTAAACACTACAGAGTAGATACTTTTCTATCAAGTGAAACTTTGTTTGCCAGATCTATTTTGAATTCTGCCTGGCAGGTGGGCCCTCCCTAATTTGGTTATGCTTGCTATTTCCCCATATTGTGCTACTGAGGGATGATAGGGAAGACTAAATTTAGTATGTTAATTTGTTTTCCCAAGTCTCCTCAGCAGCATAAGCTTCCCTTCCCTACATTTTCTGTTATTTACTTGAGAATCAACTCACTGTTCTAGGTAAGAGGAGACCCTATATAGGTACTTGGGAAGGTGCCTGATTCATTTTTTTTATAAAAAAAAATTCCCTATTGGCTCACAGGGGCGGAGACACCCCATATTGTGCTGCCGAGGAGACTAAGGGAAAACAAATTAACATACTAAATTTAGTCTTCTATTAAAAATCTTAACCCTTCCAGTACTTATCAGCTGCTGTATACTACAGATGAAGTTCTTTTATTTTTGAATTTCCTTTCTGTCTGACCAAAGGGCTCTTTCTTGACACCTCTGTCCATTTCAGGAACTGACTAGAGCAGGATAGGTTTTCTATTGGGATTTGCTCCTACTCCAGACAGTTCCTAAAATGGACAGAGATGTCAGCAGAGAGCACTGTGGTCAGGTAGAAAGGAAATTCAAAAAGAAAAGAACTTCCTGTCGATCATACAGCCAAAAAAATATATTTTTTCCAGTTGAGTACACCTTTAAATGGGCACTGTTACTTAGGACATGTATTAGGCTGTGCCTGCAGCGCAGATGCCCAAATGTTGTTCATTTTTGTGCCTAAATTTTCCAGCAACGTCGTCATTTTTGTATGTGCCAAGGGGACGTCAAGGAGGAATAAAGGAGGTTGGAAGGAGGCTCAGCCACGCATGGAGCAACTTTCAGTCCGACTTGTATCACTGAAAGTCACAGAAATATACACAAGCCCATAGCTGGCATTAGGGCTGGGTGGTATACCATTCATACCGAATACCGAATTTTTGGGCTGCACGATATGAATTTTCCCCCATACCGCAATACCAGTTGAGCCCCTCCCCCTCGGGAATGTATTATCAGCCTAGCCCAGCGCTGTCCCCTCATCGGGGAACTAACCCTATGTTACCCGCCAGCACTGTTCTGCCCCCCCCCCCCCCAATTAATGATCAGCCCAGCGGGGTACTACTCACAGATGTCAAGCACTGCCCTCCTCCTCTTTGTTGGGGGCCACCGGGCGTTGGAACTCGCTGTACGCCAGTGGTCTCCAACCTGCGGACATCCAGCTGTTGCAAAACTACAACTCCCAGCATGCCTGATAAATGTTTGATACATTTCCCCCATTGAGTCTACTGGACCAAACATATTCTAATGGTGATGATATTCAGTCCATTTCCCGAATGTATACTGTGTTTTCGCCTGGTTGTAGCTGCCAATGGTGGGTGGAAAGCCAAAAACAGACACATTTTATGCAATTTGTGTAACTTCTATTGACACTAACGGGAGTTGCATATCAGCATAGTGCTGCAAGCCACTTACATTAACATCAATTGAAGTAAAATAGCTCACTTAGCTGTTGTGAGCTCCCAGACCACCTCCAGCAGCTGCAACAAGACCAGAGGGTCGAGTCGATTTTTGATCTTGATAGATCCTGGCCCCAGAGGTGAAACCTGCATCTTTTAGACATTTATGGTATATCCTATGGATATTCCAAAAATGTCCCAAAGGGAGTACCCCTTTAAAGCTTCCCATTCACATACATAATACAGATGAATGTCTCTGTAACTCATTTTGTTTTTTTCCAAAAGGTTTTTTCTGCATAACAGGTGACTTGCTGTTTCACTAAGAGAATAAAGCTGGCTATACACAACTATCTTTTCTGATTTCCCCCACACGTGTCCTTAGTGGGAAAGGGGAGAAAACCACTGCCAGACACATCTGGGTGGTAGCTTATCTCTAAAATAACAAAAGGATCTGGCACAGGGCCGGTGCAAGGATTTCTGGCTACACAAGTGAAGCTCCATTTTGGCCTATGTAACACCACAGATAACACAGTGATAACTCTCTGAGTACAGATAATGTATAGATGTGACCTGCAGTCCTATGTAACACCACAGATAACACCGTGATAACTCTCTGAGTACAGATAATGTAGTAGATGTGACCTGCAGTCCTATGTAACACCACAGATAACACAGTGATAACTCTCTGAGTACAGATAATGTATAGATGTGACCTGCAGTCCTATGTAACACCACAGATAACACAGTGATAACTCTCTGAGTACAGATAATGTAGTAGATGGGACCTGCAGTCCTATGTAACACCACAGATAACACAGTGATAACTCTCTGAGTACAGATAATGTATAGATGTGACCTGCAGTCCTATGTAACACCACAGATAACACAGTGATAACTCTCTGAGTACAGATAATGTAGTAGATGTGACCTGCAGTCCTATGTAACACCACAGATAACACAGTGATAACTCTCTGAGTACAGATAATGTATAGATGTGACCTGCAGTCCTATGTAACACCACAGATAACACAGTGATAACTCTCTGAGTACAGATAATGTATAGATGTGACCTGCAGTCCTATGTAACACCACAGATAACACAGTGATAACTCTCTGAGTACAGATAATGTATAGATGTGACCTGCAGTCCTATGTAACACCACAGATAACACAGTGATAACTCTCTGAGTACAGATAATGTATAGATGTGACCTGCAGTCCTATGTAACACCACAGATAACAGTGATAACTCTCTGAGTACAGATAATGTATAGATGTGACCTGCAGTCCTATGTAACACCACAGATAACACAGTGATAACTCTCTGAGTACAGATAATGTATAGATGTGACCTGCAGTCCTATGTAACACCACAGATAACACAGTGATAACTCTCTGAGTACAGATAATGTATAGATGTGACCTGCAGTCCTATGTAACACCACAGAAAACACAGTGATAACTCTCTGAGTACAGATAATGTAGTAGATGTGACCTGCAGTCCTATGTAACACCACAGATAACACAGTGATAACTCTCTGAGTACAGATAATGTATAGATGTGACCTGCAGTCCTATGTAACACCACAGAAAACACAGTGATAACTCTCTGAGTACAGATAATGTATAGATGTGACCTGCAGTCCTATGTAACACCACAGAAAACACAGTGATAACTCTATGAGTACAGATAATGTAGATGTGACCTGCAGTCCTATGTAACACCACAGATAACACAGTGATAACTCTCTGAGTACAGATAATGTAGTAGATGGGACCTGCAGTCCTATGTAACACCACAGATAACACAGTGATAACTCTCTGAGTACAGATAATGTATAGATGTGACCTGCAGTCCTATGTAACACCACAGATAACACAGTGATAACTCTGAGTACAGATAATGTATAGATGTGACCTGCAGTCCTATGTAACACCACAGATAACACAGTGATAACTCTCTGAGTACAGATAATGTATAGATGTGACCTGCAGTCCTATGTAACACCACAGATAACACAGTGATAACTCTCTGAGTACAGATAATGTATAGATGTGACCTGCAGTCCTATGTAACACCACAGATAACACAGTGATAACTCTCTGAGTACAGATAATGTATAGATGTGACCTGCAGTCCTATGTAACACCACAGATAACACAGTGATAACTCTCTGAGTACAGATAATCTATAGATGTGACCTGCAGTCCTATGTAACACCACAGATAACACAGTGATAATTCTCTGAATACATATAATGTAGATGTGACCTGCAGTCCTATGTAACACTACAGATAACAGTGATAACTCTCTGAGTACAGATAACGTAGTAGATGTGACCTGCAGTCCTATGTAACACTACAGATAACACTGTGATAACTCTGAGTAGAGATAATGTAGTAGTCACCTGCAGTCCTATGTAACACCACAGATAACACAGTGATAATTCTCTGAATACATATAATGTAGATGTGACCTGCAGTCCTATGTAACACTACAGATAACACAGTGATAACTCTCTAAGTACAGATAATGTAGTAGATGTGTCCTGCAGTCCTATGTAACACCATAGATAATACAGTGATAACTCTCTAAGTACAGATAATTTAGTAGCTGTCACCTGCAGTCCTATGTAACACCAGAGATACTCCCATGTGGTAACCTGCTGATGGTGGTGCTACTGTTGGGGGGAGGGTGTTGCTGACGGATGATGAGGGTGCTACTGACCCCCCACCCCTCCGCATTAGCAACCCATCATCCCTTGGCAGCACCATCCTCCTGGCAGCAAGGCCCAAAAAGAGCCCTGATCATCATTTAGCTCTACAAAAAAAAAACTCCCCCAAAGCCTAGAGCCTCCCCCCCCCCCCAGCACCCTGTTTCTCCCTGGCATGGGCTTACCAGTATCAGGTGTTAGGTAGGTGAAAGGGGTGTAAAGTAGGTGGATGGGTGCCTTACTAGCCTCAGAAGGAACCAGGACGTCCGGTGGTCTGCAGGCCAGTCCTGCAGGCAGCAGACAGGCGGTGGCCATTACAGCAGTCCCTTCTGCTATGCACGCTCCACTTCACGTCTGACGTCACTGGGGCGTGACGTCGGGTCATCTCCCAGCAAGCCTCTGCGGTACTAGGCCGCAGGGAATGCCTGAAGAAATTACGTCTCTCCGGGTCCTCTATGTGACGCCGGAGGGTAATTTAAAAAAGAATCTATGTCGGGCTGGGTTCACACTACGTTTTGTCCCATACGGGAGCGCATACGGCAGGGGGGAGCTAAAAGCTCGCGCTCCCGTATGTGACCGTATGCGCTCCCGTATGCCATTCACTTCAATGAGCCGACCGGAGTGAAACGTTCAGTCCGGTCGGCTCATTTTTGCGCCGTATGCGCTTTTACAACCGGACCTAAAACCGTGGTCAACCACGGTTTTAGGTCCGGTTGTAAAAGCGCATACGGCGCAAAAATGAGCCGACCGGACCGAACGTTTCACTCCGGTCGGCTCATTGAAATGAATGGCATACGGGAGCGCGTACGGTGACATACGGGAGCGCGAGCTTTTAGCTCCCCCCTGCCGTATGCGCTCCCGTATGGGACAAAACGTAGTGTGAACCCATCCTTAGACAGGTGCGCGGGCGGCGGGGAGTTTGTCATGGACGGATGCACATGGGTTATGGTGTCTCCCCCCCCAGTGCCTACGCCCATGACCAGGGGGTGAAGTTGAGGACGGGGGGGGGGGGGGGCTAGGGGGCTGCGGAGCTACGCCACTGCATAGACTTGAAGCCATGAAGTCTGCAGGCCTGCTCATGATGCGCAGCGGGCGGCGCAACACAGTTTAAAAAAAAAAAGAAAAAGTCCTTGATTTTTCCGCATGGTCTGCTTAATGCAAGCGCCGGGCCTGATCTGGCAATTCAAACATACTTGATGCTCCAACATCTGACCTTTTCTGCTCCAGCATCTGCCTCCAAGGAGAGTCTGGGGACCACCATTTACGTTAGTAGTTGGTCGATCTTGCCCAAGTTGGGCAACCAACACTTGGCTAATATATATGACCAGCGTAATTCCCATATATAGGTGGTATACGTGCATTCATTGCATTTAAATAAATGCTGCACAACTTGTGTGGTTCCAGCCCTTACAGAAGATGACTTTCTGAAAGCTTTCTAATTGACCATCAAAACACCATCTACTATGTGAATTTACCTACATCTGAAGCTCCTTATCCTTTCCTGGATCATCACTGCACAGCTTTGTAGTAGATAACACCATCCTTTATTTTCATAAGCAGCTAATCTTTGTCTGAGCTACATGAGGATAAACAATGCGGTGCTCTCGGATAAGAGTGGGAACTAATTTAAGCCCGTCAGGCGACAGCCTGATGCACAGTAGGGGCCTGACAGGCAGCAGTGTTCAGAGCCACTAACAGTGTGAAGTACTAGGAGACTGGGGACAAACATTGAGTAGAGGAACATTCAGCCTATTGTTCCACAAAGTGCCCAGATATTGGCATCCTAATTTCTCTTTAAATCTTACATTCTGGAAATGGAATACTTCCAATCTATGCTAAACAAAAGCTGTCCACAGACACTGCATTTGTGCTGGTGGGCTGCCTTGTTTGTGTCGGGCTTTGGGACTTGCTAGACATCCTTGGGCATTTGTTCTCAAGTGGGAAAATGAACTGTTCATGTTGGATCTTTTTCTCTATATTTTCTGACAGTCAAAAGTTTGTGAGCTGAGAACCTTATCAATAGTATGAAGGAAAGTGCGGAGTGCAGCAGTCAAAATGATGGCAAATACTAGCCATATGTCATCGCTTTTTAAGATGGGAGTACACATTGATGGCCTATCTCACCAATGCCACATATATGGAGGTTACATTGTTGCTGGGACTGAACCTGAGAGCCCCATAGGCTGTTTATTCACTATTGCTGGGGCTGAACATTGGGGCCCCATGGACAGGTGTTTCACTGTTGCTGGAGCTGAATCTAAGGGTCCCACAGATGTTTTTTCACTATTGCTGGGGCGGAATCTAAAGGCCCCATGAACAGATGTTACACTGTTGCTGGAACTGAACCTTTAGGGTCCCATAGATGTTTTTCCACCATTGCTGGGGCTGAACCTGAGGGCCCCATGGACAGATGTTCCACTGTTGCTGAAACTGAACCTGAGGGCCCCAAAGATGTTTTTTTTCACTATTGCTGGGGCTGAACCCTAGGGCCCAATAAATGTATGTTCCATTGTTGCTTGAACTCGACCTAAGTACCCCATGGATGGATATTTCACTTTTGCCGGGACTAAACATTAGAGCCCCAATGAATCGATGTTCCACTGTTTCTGGAAGTGAACCTGAGGACCCATAGACAGATTTTTCACTATTGCTGCGGCTTAACCTGAGGGCCTGAAAGACTGATGTTCCACTGTCGCTGGGACTGAACATAAGGTCCCCCATGGATGAATGTTTTACTGTTGCTGGGGCTGAACCTGAGGGCCCATAGATGGATGTTCTACTGTTGTTGACTGAACCTGAGGACTCCATGGATGATGTTCGGTGTTGCTGGAGCTGAACCTGAGGACCCCATGGACAGATTTTCTACTGTTGCTGGGGCTGAACCTGAGGGCCCCATGGACAGATGTTCTGCATGGATAACCTTTCCTAAGGCTAAACTAATACTTTCACTCATGATCACCCTGTAAATAAACTGCGGTAACCAATACTTTCAAACACTAGAAGAACATCCGTCTTGCTCAAAGAAGCAGTGTAGTTTTGCTGCATATTTGTGGTCGGATGTGGAGAGTGTCATTGTAGAGTAATGGTGGCTTGTGTGTGTAGAGGACACAGTGTTAAGAACCAGTCTGCGCAGCCTGGACACAGCACTTCCCGGCCTCAGCTGCTCTTTCCCAAAATAACCGCTCAGAGGTGGTGGGGGGAGTGAGTGAGACAAAGAGACAACACAGAGCGGCATTATCATCTCCGTATGGGGGAGGGGGATAGGTGTTCTCAAAAGGGAAATGTGTTTAAGCGTGTTTCTATTGACATAGGTGCTACAGACAAACACATGTGTAATGATATGTTTACCTACACTATACATCTCAAAGGGTATATTTACAGCACAACAAAAAGTATAATGTAATTGCTCTAAAATAATCTGCAATCTCTGAGCACTCATGGATAGAGATTGTTTGCACTGTAAACATGACAGATAAACACTGTGTTGTGATGCTTATCAAGTAGAACATCCACCAAAAGTAGTCCCTATTTTCCAGGACACTTCGGTAGTGGCAACCATATATACTCTTGCATATCATATGCAGACAAGCGGGGCCACTGCCATTGTTTCTACATTCCCAGTAAACCCCTTTAAACATTGTCTCACTCTGGCCAATGTATGCAGTTTAATTATTATTATTATTATTACAGACAATATCATAGATAAACTATATGACATGCTGCAGACATCTCACAAAAGATAAGTCCATTGCCCTGGCATGGCTACACTGTTGTGTGGTTGCACCAGATTAAAATATATTGCATGCAGCGTGTTTGGACCCAGCACAACCAATCCAGAAGACAAATATAATCATCTGTAGGTTTTGGTGTTCCCCCCCCCCCCCCCCATTTTAGCCCATGGTAAACCAGATGGGACACTAGGTGTAGTGCATTCAGCTTGCTGCACCCAGGGCTCTGGATTGCCGGACATATGTGAACCTGGCCTTAGTGTCATCTCAGGCTAATGTACAAAATTATATTATAGGTCTAGCACAGCGCCTGAAGGGTGGTCCATGACTTGGGGATTCTCCTTGGTGTCCTCTGACCCCAGAGATAACATAGTGAATACGTACTGGCCAGACAGTTTTTTCAGTATAGTAGCAGGTTCAACAATAATGGGTCACCTAAATCATGTAAGCCCTACTGATAGCAATTTATGGTGCCCATTATAAAGAAAGAAAAAATCTGCAATGGTAGCTGGGTGTGAATCAAACCTTATTGCTTTTGTGTGAAAGTTTGACACTTTTAAATATACTAATGGTCTGAAGTTGAACATGCACATTAGATAAGTGTCAGCCGAACCTAATGATTTTGGCAGGACTGGC
This sequence comes from Hyla sarda, assembly GCF_029499605.1. Classification (NCBI taxonomy): domain Eukaryota; kingdom Metazoa; phylum Chordata; class Amphibia; order Anura; family Hylidae; genus Hyla; species Hyla sarda. Next base: position 192,516,648 of record NC_079195.1, on the reverse strand, counting down.
CAACTATTTAACATGTATGCAGACCTCCCAACTCTGCCCTGATGGCAGATGAAGGGAGACAGAAAGTTTCCCCCACTGTATTGGAGAATCAAAGGCGAATGACCAGGGAGTCAGGAGTTTGTCTGGCGCAGAGAGGAACCATCAGACAGCCAAGTAAAATCAATGGATTTGTTAGATGCAACGCGTTTCGCTGCGCATGCGCAGCTTCATCAGGCATGACAAGGGGAGGCTGGTAACAGGTATATATACCTCCAGAAATTAATGGTTAATTTCTGGAGGTATATAACTGTTACCAGCCTCCCCTTGTCATGCCTGATGAAGCTGCGCATGCGCAGCGAAACGCGTTGCATCTAATAAATCCATTGATTTTACTTGGCTGTCTGATGGTTCCTCTCTGCGCCAGACAAACTCCTGACTCCCTGGTCATTCGCCTTTGATTCTACACCTATCCAGGAGGGCTGCAGTGGACCTGCCTTCATATCTCTTCTGCTCTTAACCTTGTTGTGTGTGGGCGCACAACCAACTTCGGTAAGCGGCTTGGGAATCACCTTCCCTTACCCCCACCTACAAGATCTACTGATCCCGCACATGAGGCGCCTTCCTTCCTTTCTCTAGATCCCACCGTATTGGAGGAAAAGTGTAGGGATTTAATAAGGACTGATAAAGGGGAAGATCAGGCAGGGGACACTCTATTTAGGGCAAGTGCCCTGATGGTCCTTGTGGGAGCAGGCGTAATCTCACTACACTCTACCTATGCGTTTTTTTTAGGGAAAGATATGCCATAATTACCAAGGTTGATTTCTGCCTGCCATCATGGGACTAGGTCATCTGTAATCAGTGAGATTTGACTTTATAACAACCACCAATCTTCTTTTGCTCTTGTCATTAAGGTGTCATTCATGGTGTTGCTTTTCTGGTTTTTGGTATACCTGAACCACATGCGTTGGAACAGGTTGTCTAATGATGCTGGCCTGTCTCTTGTTGGCTTTTGGAAGCCCTTATGGGACATTGTTTTGCATGTTGTGGGGACTATTTTTCATTGTACATGATAAGGTTTATTCAGCATACACCCCTTGGATTTAGAATTTTTAAAAAAAGTTTGTTTTTCTAATCCCAGACACTGCCTTCTGTTTATATGATGTGGCATCAGACATCTGGAGGCAAGTCCGGTATAGTTTAACCTATGTCAAAGGAAGGAACTTGCTATCACGGTTGGATAAGAATGGAAAGACTATAGTAGCAGTTGTATATACTTCTATGCTGAAGGAAATGTATTACACACAACAGTGTAACACGCACCTCAATGTGCCTAGGATTTTAGTATGCAGAAGAGAGCTCTATGCCTTACGAATCTTCAGAACCAGCAGGTTACTGAGAATTGTGGATGTCCTGTTCTCTCTGTATGTGGGATGCTTCCCCTTGGCACTCATCTGTACCTGTATCATTGGGGCTCAGGTGGTAGGTGCACTGATTTTGAGGCTGGTGCTCAGCTGGGTGCACACAAGGATGGGGGATTTATTAATCCAACCCTCAGTGATTTTCTAGCCAGCTATTCTGGCAAGGAGAGCACGGTAAAGACAGATCAGGAAGCAGCATGTGGCTTCGGCAGCTCCTCATTAGCACATTTTTCTTGTTGATAAGTCTTAGTTCCTGCCTGAAAGAAGCATTGACCTGTCTGTCCCTGGAGCCCTCTGCAGCAGACACTGCACACTTCAACCTCAGGGCAAAGCAGCAAAATTATAATCATGTTCTCCCACCCAACCCCCCCAACCTCAGCATAACAATGAGAGCAGCAGTCAGCCAGGGAGAGATTAATGGCTTCCCCACACAGCCCGTTTCCCATGTCTTGGCCAGTGTCACTTCTACAATAAAGCCATAGTCTAGAGACATGCACACAAATTAACTCCTTAGCAACCACAGCCTAGAAATTCGCTTGTGCAGCCAACACTACAGAAAACTGCACATTATCAGATCACAAACTGGAAACCTAATTGGAATTTAACACAGTAAGGTGAGAATAGATGGCGAGTCTATAGTAATACCCTTAAAAAAGAGAAAATGAGCATACTTTTTTCCCATGGAACATTGCTTAAAAGAAAAAGGCTAAAAAAAAAAAGCTCCAATCTCTTTAATGAGGGTCAGCACTCCTCTGAGCATATATTGAGGTAAAGTAACAATTCATGTATGCACCATTTTTAAAATGACATAGAATTAAAATTTAATTAGAGGGTTTATTATTGTTATTATTGCACCTTTGAAACATTGTTCCACTGTATATTCTGCGCAAGAACACCTTTTTATTTTACATTTTTACTTGTTCGGGAATCGGCTCCATTCATCCAGTGGTTGCGGGAAGCACCACTCTTGTCTACTCCATGGGCTTCTCCTTGGATTCTTTGCAATTATTGTTGCAGGGCAACCTCTCTCTGCCACTATTTCTCCTGTAAAAATGGACCTTAGTGAGCCTGTACGTACTTCATGGTATTTTCAATGGCTATGACCAGAATAGAGATTTCTGGCGCAAACACTGTCCTGTTAACAGATGGCATCCTGTAATGTACACACAAGATACCTGAAGACCTAGCAGGTGTCTTGCCAATAAATATGACAGTCATCCTTTTCAGCTTGGCATAACTTTCTCTTGAGTGGGTGGGTGTTACACAAATTACATTAACTTTACATAGTTGTTTAACCTATAGAACCCTTCTCTGGTACCGGCTCCAGTATTAGAAACCATACAATGGTTTTAATAAAGAACACAATATATATATATATATATATATATATATATATATATATATATAGTAATCACTATGGGAACTCCAGCACAGGATTGCTCAGGTGTGGTGCAGTGTAACCCCCAGTGTGCCACACTGGATCCACATAGATCTTCCTCCACAAGGAAACAGCACCCAACACCAGGTCCAGGTAAAGTGCAAGCTACAGGGTCTTTATTGCATCAAGAGAAACAATGCAACGTTTCGGCTAACAAGCCTTTTTCATGCTTGAAAAAGGCTTGTTAGCCGAAACGTTGCATTGTTTCTCTTGATGCAATAAAGACCCTGTAGCTTGCACTTTACCTGGACCTGGTGTTTGGTGCTGTTTCCTTGTGGAGGAAGATCTATATATATATATATATATATATATATATATATATATATACACCTACAGTTGTGCAGCAGGACCGAGAAAAAACCCCAGACAAAGTAATATATGAAATCTAAGCAGAAAGTCTTTATTCAAGGACAACGATATTTAAAAAATGCATATAAAAAGGGCCACACAAGGAGTAGCAAATAATACAACGAGGTGGTGAATATGCTAGATTGCATACACCACCTGGAAAGACAACGTGTAAGAGAGTGTAGCAGCAGACTCATGCAATGATCACGACTCACCCCAGCTCCTGAGTCACTCCTGGATAAAGCCTCTCCCGGCGAAATGTGTCGGAGGTCTGGGGTGGAGCTGGGGTAAGTCGTGATCATTGCATGGGTCTGCTGCTACACTCTCTTACACTTTGTCTTTTCAGGTGGTGTATGCAATCTAGCAAAATATATTAAAGTAAACCCAGAAGGGCCATTTCAGGCATGTCCCATAACTCACATACACAATCACTTGTTGCAGGACTCTTTTTTTTATTAACATTCTATCAGCAAGCCACTATGAAACCCAGAGAGGAAGTTTATTCACAATTGCGGTGAATAAAAATGAACTATGATATAATTCAGGGAGGTGATATCAAGGGGTTTTTCCGGTTGCTTTCCTGAGTCGCCGATGATTCTTCTTCCCGCCTATGTGTGTTTCTTTTTGTTTCTCCGAGTTTCCATTGTCCATTCAGACCCTGCCTATGCTCCATTGCCCGTGGGGGGGGGGGGGTCCCCTCTTCCATCCCTCAACCCCTCCTCCATCTCTTATTTCATTACTTTTAGATCTTAAATTCCTATGTATTAGGGCACCAGGGTCAATTGGATTCATGATGGCTAGGCACACTTGTTTTTTTGTTTATATCATTCTACCTCTGTTACAGTTATTGACAGTTGTAAACCTGCTGTGTTCATGTGATTACACATTTCTTGTTGGTTGTTTATTATTGTTTTTGCTTTCGAAAAATTTATAAACACTTTTTTGAACCATTAAGGTCCCCCCCCCAGTGTTATGTTAGTAATAGTTACTAACTAAATGAAAGTTGCCTGCTGTCCAGCATTGTCACTATAGGAGATTAGGATAGCTATATATACAGTCATGGCCGATAAATGTTGGCAGCCCTGAAATGTTTCTGGAAAATGAAGTATTTCTCACAGAAAAGGATTGCAGTAACACAAGTTTTGCTATACACGTTTATTCCCTTAGTGTGTATTGGAACTAAACCAAAAAAAGGGAGAAAAAAAAGCAAATTGGACATAATGTCACACCAAACTCCAAAAATGGTCTGGACAAAATGATTGGCACCCGTAACTTAATATTTGGTTGCACACCCTTTGGAAACAATAACTGTGATCAGTCTCTTCCTATAACCATCAATAAGCTTCTTATACCTCTCAGCCGGAATGTTGGACCACTCTTCCTTTGCAAACTGCTCCAGGGCTCTCTTATTGGAAGGCTCCTTTTCCCAACAGCAATTTTAAGATCTCTACACAGATGTTCAATGGGATTTAGATCTGGAATCATTGCTGGCCACTTCAGAACTCTCCAGTGCTTTGTTGCATCCATTTCTGGGGGCTTTTTGACATATGTTAGCGGTCATTGTCCTGCTGGAAGACCCAATATCTCTGACGCAAACCCAGCTTTCTGACACTGGGCTGTACAATGTGACCCAAAATCTGTTGGTAATCCTCAGATTTCATGATGCCTTGCACACATTCAAGGCACCCAGTGCCAGAGGCAGCAAAATAACCCCAAAATATCATTGAACCGCCACCATATTTCACTGTAGGTACTGCGTTCTTTTCTTTGTAGGTCTCATTCTCATTTTTGGTAAACAGTAGAATGATGTGCTTCACCAAAGAGCTCTATCTTGGTCTCATCTGTCTACAAGACGTTTTCCCAGAAGGATTTTGGCTTTCTAAAAGTTCATTTTGGCAAAATGTAGTCTTGCTTTTTTATGTCTCTGTGTCAGCAGTCCTGACATAGCGCTTTATTTCATTTAAATGTCGACGGATAGTTTGCGCTTACACTGATGCTCCCTGAGCCTGCAGGGCAGCTTGAATATCTTTGGAACTTGTTTGGGGCTGCTTATCCCCCATCCGGACTATCCTGCGTTGACACCTTTCATCAATTTTTCTCTTCCGTCCATGCCCAGGGAGATTAGCTACAGTGTCATGGGTTGCAAACTTCTTGATAATGTTGCGCACTGTGGACAAATCTACATCTCTGGAGATGGGTTTGTAACCTTGATATTTTTGATATTTTTCCACAATTTTGGTTCTCAAGTCCTCAGACAGTTCTCTTCTCTTTCTGTTGTGCATGCTTAGTGTGGCACACACAGACACACAATTTTGAAAGGGTACCAATCAATCATTTTGTCCAGCCCATTTTTGGAGTTTGGTGTGACATTATGTCCAATTAGCTTTTTTCTCTCCCTTTTTTTCGTTTAGTTCCAATACACACAAAGGGAATAAACATGTGTATAGCAAAACGTGTTACTGCAATACTTTTCTGTGAGAAATACTTAATTTTCTTGAAAAATTTCCGGGGTGCCAACATTTACGGCCAGGACTGTAACAAACGCACATATACCTTGGACCCAAAAAGAAAAGGACTGGATTAAAGCGAATGCCAATTTATGGGATTGAAAGTAAACTTTTTAAAGGGTCAATTCCTAGAGGTGTTGCTTACCTGCTGTTTATTTTCCTAAGCATTTGCTGCTTGACTGCTTTCCAGATGAGGTCCATTAGAGTAGAGTTCTGATCAGTGACTACAGTTAAGCACAGTGCCTACGGGGAAACTAGGGTAGTCCGAGACCTTCCTCCTTTCTCATCATTGTCCTGCAGCTTCATCTCTTTCTTACTGAAGCTCTACTCAATGCTACTCTAAGGTTCTCAAACATTTTAGCAGTCTAAAGTGTATGACATCCTATCGACAGATGACCGGGTCAAGCATGTTGGGTTTCAACTGCCCGACTCTATTGTTCTAGAACAGATAAGCTGCCGTCAGAGCTGCCTGTCTGTGATTTACCCCTCCCTTCTACATAAAGGACACGTGAATGTTCGGCCGTTCTGATCATTAAAGGGGTACTCCGGTGGGAAACAATTTGTTTAAAATCAACTGATGCCAGAAAGTTATACAGATTTGTAAATTACTTCTATGAAAAAATCTTAATCCGTTCAGTACTTATCAGCTTCTGTATACTACAGAGAAAGTTCTTTTCTTTTTGAATTTTTTTTTCTGTCTGTCCACTCTGCTCTCTGCTGACACCTCTGTCCATGTCAGGAACTTTCCAGAGTAGGAGCAAATCCCCAAAGCACACCTCTCCTACTCTGGACAGTTCCTGACATGGACAGAGGTGTCAGCAGAGAGCACTGTGATCAGACAGAAAAGAAATTAAAAAAGAAAAGATTTTCCTCTGTAGTTGATAAGTACTCGAAGCATTAAGATTTTCTTTAATAGAAGTAATTTACAAATCTGTTTAACTTTCTGGCACCTGTGGATTTAAAATAAATTGCTTTCCACCGGAGTACCCCTTTAACTTATATGGGGAGACTTAGAGAGTTGACGGTTTGCCCAACAAATTAACATATATGAAATGCAATTTCACCTAAACTAGTTACCCTATTTGACCCTATTTATGACTTGACACTGATATGATGAAAAATTTCAACAAAATTTCTCATAGTTACATAGTACAGTTGAAAAAAAAAAAAAAACAGAAATGACTGGGACTGGTACACATTTTTTTAGAACACTCTAGCACAGTGGTTCTTAACCTGGGTTCGGTGAGTCAGTCCCGGGGGTTCGGCGGGGGAGGTCGCAACAGGACAGGCAAACCAAGGAATTGCCGAGGCCCGAGCAGAGTCGGTGTTTGCCCGCCCTGTAGCGACGGTGCAATTCCCCCCGTCACTATTAACTCCCTGCGGCCCCTCGTTAAGTTTAAAAATGCAGGACCGCCGGGACATAGCGCACGCTGGGTCGTCACTGATGTCCCATGTGTTCGCCCAGGGAAATGAAGGTGTCGAGAACCGGAGGATAGGGAAGGAGGAAGACGCGTGTTGGCCAGCTTGGTAAGTGACCAGCGGCACGTCATCTTCGGAGCACTGAAGTGGGGCAGTACACAGGCATACAGCCTCCAGCCATACACTGTATATGGCTGGAGGCTGTATGTCTGTAGGGGAACACTGCCTACATCAGTGGTCTTCAACCTGTGGACCTCCAGATGTTGCAAAACTACAACTCCCAGCATGCCCGGACAGCCGTTGGCTGTCCGGGCATGCTGGGAGTTGTAGTTTTTCAACATCTGGAGGTCCGCAGGTTGAAGACCACTGGCCTACATAATATGGGGGAACACTGCCTGCCTAATGTGGGGGAACACTGCCATTGTTGCGAAAATGACATGAGAGTGGCACTTGCCAAGGTAAAGCCGCGCATTTCTGAACTGGTCTCTGAAAGACAACAGCAGAAGTCACACTGATTTGCAGTAAATATTAATTTTGTTTTTGTGTGAAAATCATATTTTCATGGTTTTGTTCTTTGTTCTTAATGGTTTTGTTCATTTTGTGCACCTATGTATAAATATATACCTAAATATATACCTCCTATGTTTTGAATTAGAAAAAAAATCCTATTTTATTTTTCCAATTAAGAGGGGTTCGGTGACTGCGCATATGAAACTGGTGGGGTTCAGCATCTCCAACAAGGTTAAGAACCACTGCTCTAACATCACGTCCACACATAAGGTAAGGTAGTTCTCCTTTAATTATTGTTAGAGCCAGAAGTACGGACACCGGCCAGGGGACCAGAGAAGCCTCAGCACGGTTAAACTGTTGTAGAAAATGCTGTTTTCTAATGAAAACCAAATTCAGAACGGGTTGTTATTGATTTAGAATAATCCTTTGGAAATCCAACCTGAATTAAGCCTTCACACTGCATACATTTGTAGCAGTCATTTTTTTTTGTCACTGACCTATGGTCATAATAATTGTGTCACTAGTAAATGTGTCGGCGTAGTAAACACCAGATTAGCATTTACTACTTTCTATAATAGTTGCCAAACGTTAAGGTCACAGTTACTGTATGTGATTGCAGTACCATGTCATTGGAATGTATGACATATGACTAAAGAATGGTTTCCAAACAGTCAATCTTCTTGTCAGGTCTTGGCTTTGTTCTCTCAGGAGTTGACAAATTAGTGGAGACATTAGGATACAGGTAAAGGGGTACTCCGCCCCTAGACATCTTATCCCCTATCCAAAGGATAGGGGATAAGATGTCAGATCGCCGCGGTGCCGCTGCTGGGGAGTCCCTTAATCCCCGCTGCGGCACCCCGCTATCATTACAGCACAGAGCGAGTTCGCTCTGTGCATAATGACGGGCGATACAGGGGACGGAGCCGCGTGACGTCATGGCTCCACCCCTCGTGACATCACGGCCCCTCCCCTTAATGCAAGTCTATGGCAGGGGGCGTGACGACTGCCGCGCCCCCTCCCATAGACTTGTATTGAAAGGGGCGGGCCGTGACGTCACGAGGGGCGGAGCCGGGACGTAACGATGCTCCGGCCCCTGTATTGCCCGTCATTACGTGCAGAGCGAACTCGCTCTGTGCTGTAATGATAGCGCGGTACCACAGCGGGGATCCCAGGGCTCCCCAGCAGCGGCACCTCGGCGATCTGACATCTTATCCCCTATCCTTTGGATAGGGGATAAGATATCTAGGGGCGGAGTACCCCTTTAAAGGTGTATACCTATACTCAGGCTAGATCCTCAATATCTTATCAATTCTGTGGGGTGCCAACAAGCAGCACCCGTTCAACTGTTTGTTAGAGCTGCCGTGCTCACATATACAAAGATCATAGCCAGAAGCACACAGCTCCATACATTGTGAAGTGGCAATGCTGGGTTACTGCAGATTAGCTCCCATTAAAGGGGTTATCCAGAGGGATAATTATGCCCATTGTGTAGGATTAAAATAAATAAACCTCTATTTACCTCTAGCCCTCCCGCCGTGCCTCTGCTATCCTGCTCCGGTCCCCTTATGTGATAGTCTCACTAAGCTGCAGACTGACGTATCGGGCCTGGGAAGCACCTGGGCCCGATGTGTCATTCTACCGATCAACAAATCGCTGACCAAGGTGGGACCTCGCTTAAGAAATCAATTCGCTGAGTTGCAGTATGACACATTAGGCCTGCTCTAGCTTAGGAAGATGATCGCATCAGAGGCACTGAGGGAGCTCTGGAGTTAAATGGTACCTCTCATCAAATAAACTTTTGATATATTTTAGATTAATGAATGTTGAATAACTTTCCAATAGCATGTTAATGAAAAATATGCTTCTTTCTATTGTATTTTTCCTGATCAGTCCTGGCAGCAAGCATTTCTGACTCATGCTGGAGTCCTAAACACTCAGAGCTTCCAGCCTGGCAGCTCGTAGTGTTTAGGACTCCAGAATGAGTCTGAAATGCTTGCTGCCAGGACTGGTAGGGAGACCCCTAGTGGTCATTTATTCAAAGTGGAAAATTAAATAGAAAGAAGAATATTTTTTAATAACATGCAATTTTAAAGTTATTCTGCATACATTAATCTATAATATATCAAAAGTTTTTTTGATGAGAGGTACCCTTTAAGTAGAGGTTTATTTTTTTTATATCCCACACAATGGGCATAGTTAGGAAACCGGCTGGGATTATATGTTGCTTATCAAAAATTTGTACAGTGAAAAATCATCTTCTGGAAGGGTGGCACTGTCAAAGAAGATAGCCGGTATGTATTTTATATGACAGAACTGAAAATATGTCACAGAAAATATAGACTGCTTTCTCAAAGACTCGAGTTTACTGGCGTCATACATTTTTTTGATTTTTTCCCCTTTTGCTCACAACACATTTTTGAGAAAGGCTTAGCATAGGACTGACCTCCCACACCCTGACACCATCTCATATGATTTGCATCAGAAAATCTGTATAAATCGTAACAAATCAAAACCTGCAGCAACAGAAAGCATGTCCAGCACAATATAAGGCTAAAGGATAGATTTTTTTCATCTGTTTCTTAAAATGCAGTACAGCACTCGACAATGGGTGTTAATAGGGCTGGGCGGTATGACCAAATATGTGTATCACAGTATTTTTTTAACTTACGGCGGTTCCACGGTATATAACGGTATTTTCTCACACACCCCCCCCCCCAAATCATGTGACCCGCCAGCGCTGTTCTGTCCCCCCTCCTAATCATGTGACCCGGGCACGGTGTTCGGCTCCCCCCCCCCACAAATCATGTGACCCGCCAGCACTGTTCTGCTCCCCCCCAATTAATTATCAGCCCAGCGGGGTACTACTCACATGTCAAGCACTGCCCTCCTCCTCTTTGTTGGGGGCCACCGGCGATGGACCTCACTGTACGCCAGTGGTCTCCAACCTGCGGACCTCCAGTTGTTGCAAAACTACAACTCCCAGCATGCCCGGACAGCCAACGGCTGTCCGGGCATGCTGGAAGTTGTAGTTTTGCAACAGCTGGAGGCCCGCAGGTTTGAGACCACTGCTGTACGCTGTAGCCCTATGCCCGGGCTGCAAAAGATACAGAAAATAAACTTTTATCTCACCCACCGCGGCCGCACGCTGGGGACTGGAACGTGGACAGCTGTCAGCCTATCACCGGCCGGAGCAATGCCCCGCCCCGGCCAGTGATTGGCTGAGCCCACTGTCATGTAAGAAGCCGACTTCTTACATGACAGTGGGCTCAGCCTATCACTGGCAGGGGCGGGACATCGCTCCGGCCGGTGATAGGCTGACGGCTGTCCGACGTTCCAGGGTCGAGGTAGGTAAGTTAAAAGTTTATTTTCTTTATCTTTTGCAGCTCGGGCATAGGGATACAGCGTACAGCAGTGGTCTCAAACCTGCGGACCTCCAGCTGTTGCAAAACTACAACTCCCAGCATGCCCGGACAACATCTGGATGTCCGCAGGTTGGAGACCACTGGCGTACAGTATAGAGTTCCAGCGCAGGTGTCGGCCCACAACAAAGAGGAGGAGGGCAGTGCTTGACATATGTGAGTAGTACCCTGCTGGCTGGGCTGATAATTAATTGTGGGGGAGCAGAACAGCGCAGGCGGGTCACGTATGATTAGTTCCCCGATGTGGCGACAGCGCAGCGCTGGGCTGATAATTCATTCCCAAGGGGGAGGGGCCCAACCGGTATTGCGGTATGGGCAAAAATTCATATCATGCAGCCCAAAAATTTCAGTATTCGGTATGAACCGGTATACCGCCCAGCCCTAGGTGTTCACCCCCACACGTTTCTGATGTAAGTATTACAACTTACAAACCTTACTCACATGACACCAGACCCCAGTCTTTTATGTACATTCATTACAGTAGATGATACACACCTGCTGGTAAAAAAAAAAAAAAGTGATTGCCCAGCACAAGAATTCAGTTTAAATCTAAACTTGAATATAACAAACTTCTATATAGCAAAACTTGATAAGATAGTAATATCTGGTGTAGATTTGGGTGCACAGACAAAGGTGCAATAAATTTATTAAGAGGCATAATAAATAGGGGGCATCTTACTCCTGCGTACTTTTAGTTAAAGGAGAACTCCAGAATATAAAAATTGTCCCCCTTACTGCCGGCAGTAAAAAAATAAAGATGTACATACCCTCCTTCGCTCCCCGGGGGCCTCCGGTAACCGTCTCCAGTCTCCGCCGCGATCCTCTTCCTGGTTGCTGGTGGTTGGCGAGTCATACTGCACTCAGCCAATCACCGGCCGCAGTCAAGTCCCGGTTCGGCTGGCGATAGGCTGAGCAGCAGTGTGACGTTTCCGGCCCCGGCAGCAGGTGCCAATGTTGTGAAGAATTTTGTGTCTTGATGCATTCTCACACGGGACTTCACTGCGGCCGGTGATTGGCTGAGCACAGTATGACTCGCCGACCACCAGCAACCAGGAAGAGGATCGTGGCGGAGACCGGAGCCGGTTACCGGAGGCATCGGGGTAGCGAAGGAAGGTATGTACATCTTTATTTTTTTACTGCCGGCAGTATGGTGGACAATTTTTATATTCTGGAGTTCTCCTTTAAGACAAGCATGTAAAATGGTGGTATTTCATAAATTGCCTTCTCAGTCATTTGGAACGATATCACTGTATGTGGAGAGATTTTTGGAGTCGTCTATTTACAGAAATTGACACACATTTGCTAAGATATTGTAATACCCTTGTGAAAGCACTCCTTACATGTTAAATATGACATTTTCGGATTGTAGAATTTGGGATCATTTAGCACTTTTGATCCATCCTATCGGTTCATGCACACGCAGTATCTGTTTCTACAATCGGTCATTTTCAGCCAGCTCATAGTAAAAAGTGTTACGTATAAACCCAGCTTAGGAAACAGAAGTCTTTTCAGGAAGATGAAAACCACACTGGAATTTTTCTGGTATTCAGACTTCTATCTCTGACCAGGAAGTGATACTCATTCTAAGAGTAGGAGCCTTAGTCAGAGGATTTCTGCGGAAACAGAGAAATGACAATATTTATTTTCATTCTTTTTGTTCGTTCTCTCTTCAGACATGGCTTTGGTTTTAGTGGCCTTTTCACACAGGATGGCCTCTCATAAAACTGTAAGGAGGAGGGGGTGTGGAAAGGGGGTTGTAGATCTGAGACAAAGAATGGAATGTGTAAAGAAAGGAATAGGAGGGGGAAGCCATGACACCTGGAGGGTCTCAGACCACAGAATGCACAGAGGTTACGTGCGGGGGCAGAGGTCACAGCAAGACGTGACCAGCAGGCCCTGAAACTGTCAGCCCCCACAAGGATTCTCTCTCTTTCTTCTGTAAAAGAAACCGCTCTATTCTACAAGCCACTGGACATTTAAAACTGTGAATTCAATTTTTAATATTTAAGTAAGTGTAAGGGCCCATGCACACTATGGATATTCTATTCAAAATTTAATCAAAGTGAAATTAGCTTGCTACAGAATCCTATTGAGCTCAGTGGGATTCTGCTGCTCAGTGTCCGATACAAAAGTTCCCTGGCGGATTCAGCCAAAAACATTTTTGTCATAAAATGATGCAAAAAAAACAAAAACAACACACTGTTTTCAGCCCTGTGCTCAATGGCCATTTGTTTAAATGGAATTAGTTTCAAAATTCGCACCTAAATGCCCGAATGGGGCACTTTACTCCCAGCTGCTTTCAGCTGTTTTTCACTACATGTTTATAGGACCAGTCTTCAGTGGCAAGACCCAGTTTAATGTGATTCAATGGGGCTGGGTCTCAATGCTGGAGACGGGTCCTATAGAGATGCAGCTCAGTCTGAAAACAGCAGGGAAAAAGGCATCAAGTTCAGGCATTTAGGTGCCAAATTTTAAAATGCAATACATACAATGCCCCTTTGACTAATATAAGCCATGGTCACCTCTCTCCAGAACACTTATCTGCCAATCTTGTGTTTCTCAAATTAAACTGAGCAAAAAGGAGATTTCCTGCAGGAGAGGGAAACATCACTTTTATTTTACATTATAAACAAAGTTTTGTGTTTGTTTTTTAGGGTATGTGAAGTGAGGAAGGGGGTCATTCGGGAGTCTTTTAGGGTCTGTACACATGATTAGGTTTTTTAAACAAAACCCGAAAAAGATCATAAATGGAGGACACTTATATTGGAAAGGCTGAAACTTCTCTCCTTTGCATATCCATTTCTGGCTTTGTATTCACTAATTGCTATTAAAAACATGAACTTGTGAGCACAGCTTTAGACTCTATAATAGTAACAGTTTCATGGTTATCTTTATCTCCTTAGCAGCCTTCAAATTTAGTCAAGACTTACAGTATAGTTTGATACCTTCTCATAGAATAAATGGGATGACACTACATTAAATGTTCCTCCCCTGTCCGCAGGGTCTATAGTAGCGGCAGGGTGCCTCTATGTTATGCATGCCCTGGAGGTTGACACTGTATACGTAAACAATAATAGATATCAGCCCAAGTGTCAGAGAGACTCACTAAGATAGTGCTGCGTCTGGCCAACCCGTAACCCATGGGTGAAGGATTTTAATTCTCTAAAGCCTTGTTTTGCATTTTCTTAGCTACCCAGTAATGTGATACAACAAGGCAAAGTTATTCTTACAGCATCTGTGAGTCAAATGGCAAACATAGAAACCCCACAAATGACTGTACTATTCTGGGAAAGGCGCTAGGCATTTGTGTGCACAGCAGTGTTTGTGAAATTCTTGAGTGACACAATGGCTTGGTCAACAATGTGCACACTACTACTAGCAAATCTCATTGACATTTATGTCCTAAACAACATGTAAAAATTTATTATCATGTATTCTAGTGTCTACTAAACAAGTGAACCTACTGACAATTACATGAACTGGAACTTTAATTCAACCTTTCAAAGTCCACCTAACACGTAATGCTTGGCACCTAGAGGGCAACAGTGAGATATTCTGATGGCAAATATAGATAAAACAGGTGACTCATCTAGTGTTTCACTTACTACATATTACAAATTCTTTGGATTTTGACAAGGTCTGACCAACAATCTAAAGGTGTCTATATTCCTAAACTAAAGTAGACCAAACTTGCCCGGCTGGTGGGTTCAGCCAGCTGTCTAATGTGCATGGTGGTTTCCCGACTCTCCACCGACAGATAATGTGAATGCAGAGAAGGTTTCAGGTGTATTGCATTTTCACCGCCTGACCCTTTTGTCTTTGGAGGAACAAGGCATCTCCAAAGTCTGGCTGCGGCTCACCCCTTCCCTCCCCATAGGGAAACATGAACGATAGGCCATGCTGAATGTTCAAGTGTACAGGGAGATTTGGAGGGATAACTGTTGGCTATACGAATGTCCATCCACCGCCAGAATTACAGAGCTCCGGTCAAAGCTGTGTGGTGCTTCCAGGTGGAGGAACATGCCCACTCATCCAATCAGTGGTCACAGTGGTGTTCGGCCTCAGCCACTGATTGACTGAGCAGGCACTTGGAAGCACCACACAGCAGGCACTGGAGCCCTGTGTATTAGGACCCCAAAGGTCCCCAACACTAAAGAAGTAGGCTATATGCCCTATATTAGGGAGACTAGCTCACAGTCTAATGTGTATGGGAACCCCTCTGACATAATTTTTCCTAAGAGATGATGTTGAGGAAGAGAAAGGATCAGTATAATGAGATTTAATGCCCATTCCTTTTGCTTTCCATAAAGATAAGCCACCAGCAGAGGTGCCTGGCAGTGCCTTTCTCTCCCCTACCTATTGAAAACACATGCATACCTGGCCGAGTGTGTATATGGGAATATACTGTAGATAACGGACCTACATTTCCTGGGCCTACACATTAGACAGCTGTTGGCCAAACACTTAGCTGAGGGTGGGAAGATAGGCTAATAAGCCGCTGTCAAACTCCTCTAGTGGTGACTTATTTCTAGGAAGAACAAAGGGATTAGACATGTTGAAACTTATTGCCATGATTCAGCAGCTGGAGGGAACATGTTTGTTATACACAAGAAGGTTCAAACATGGCTGCCAACGGAGAAACTCTGCAGGTAGAGTTAAGGAAAAGGACAGCAAGAATCATTGATAAATGTTTAGGATTTAAAAGGCAAAAAACACCTAAATGCCAGTTTGCTCAATCCTATGATTAGCTTGTCATCCGAGACCTCTTTTAGTCAGGGTATTCTGGGTAACTGAACTTATCAGACACTAATCCCCTATTACCAGGATAGGGGATAACGCGTCTGATCGCGGGTGTCCAAATGCTGGGACCCCCAGTGTTCTCCTGTACAGGGCTCATCCTTCTTAACCGTCCTTGGTATGCTCCTGCCCCCACCTTCCTGGATGTGGGCAAGTGATGGACCACTCAGCCAATCACCGGCCGTAGCGATATCCCACCTCAGCTGGTGATTGGCTGTTACTTTCCCATGTCCTGAAGATAGGGGATAAGTGTCTGAAAAGTTCAGTATCTTCTTTAAACTTTCCATAGTTCATATAGGATGGTACTTTAACAACAAACCAAAGATTTTTTCCCAAACAATCTAAATTAATTTGGAGTATAGCAGATATCTGAGGTACTTGTATAACAAATTGACAAAAGTCAGAAGACAACAGGTTACTCTGCCTGTAAGTCAAGAAAGTTGTCAACTTTGGCCTCCTAAATTTGTCAATAAATTCTACAATGATAAACTTATTTTGCCTGAATTGTGTAAGAGTGAAAAAAATGGAAAACAAATCATCCACGGAACAAATGAACCATATCTAAAAAGATCTGTACTTTTGAAATGGAAGACTTAGATTCAGGATGACTGCTCCATTACTAAACCATTGAGGGACTTGACTGGCTGCCTTAGGTCACTATGAAATGGAAGCTGAGCACCTCGTGACAAAAAAAAAAAAAACTCTTCTTTTTGTCCCAACAAATGATAAGGGCTCTGTGCCTAGAACATTGGGTACACATTCATAGTCACAGCTATGTTCACAAACCCATTACACAACACAGATCCCAATATAGATAAATGGGATCTTAGCTGCTGCTGTTGTTCTGTTCAGAATAGACCGGTCAAGACATCTGAAATGTAAAATTTGGTCACTTTGTCAGACAGAAAAGAAATTCAAAAAGAACTTCCTCTGTAGTATACAGCAGCTAATAAGTATGGGAAGGATTAAGATTTTTAAATAGAAGTAATTTACAAAACTACCAGTTGATTTAAAAAAAAAAAAAAAAAAATTTTCACTGGAGTACCCCTTTAAACACCTGACCCCGGGTTCCCCCACACATTATGGCTGACAACCCCTTCAACGTAGAAGATTTTGCTATGATCAGAATATGCCAAAACGGCCCCCATGGCCAGATGTCAGCTGTAAAACAATGAGAAATTGCTAAATTCTTTTTCCACTTTGCGTTTTTCAGTTTGGCGTTTTATAATCCTTTTGGAATTTTTTCACTCTTTTTTTGCGTTTTTCAGCTCCTTGGCAGCATGTTGAGCCTATGGCATTTTTTCCCTTGAAATTGTGGTGTTTTTCTCCCATAGAAGTCTATGGGAGTAAAAAAAAACTTTGGCGTTTTTGCAGGCGTTTTTTATTCTCTTTTTGGACTTTAGTGATCCAAAAAAGTGATGGAGATACCTTTTTTGTTAAATAAAATTTTCGTAGGGTACCATTAAAAGAAAATAATAAAAAAGATACAGTAGTGATGGAAAAAATTGTAAATAATAAAAATGTAGTGTGTGTATTTTTCACTTTTTTCCCTATATTTTTTACATTTTTAAGTAGTACTACTACTCCCAGCATGGAACACACTGTTCCATGATGGGAGTAGTAGTACCTGTACTAATTGACAGATCGCCCCGTGTGTCACGTCTGACACTCGTTGCGATTCTCCTGTATAATGTATAGATGTGGCCGGAAGCTCTTCTATGGTCCCCTGCACTGACGTATATATACACCTATTCATATTTCCCATGGTTCCCCAGATGGTTCTGGCCAATCACAACTCTCAGTGGGAAATATGAAAGATGTATATATATGTCAGTGCAGGGGACCATAGAAGAGCAGCCGGCCGCCCGCATCTATTCATTATACAGGAGGATCACAGAGAATCTCAGGAGTGACATCCGCTGCGATCTTTCCTTAACTGCAGGTACTACTGCTCCCAACATGGAGCACACTCTGCTCCATGCTGGGAGCTGTAGTACCTGCATTAATAGACAGATTGCAACAGGTGTCAGAAGTGACACTCGCTGCGATCTGTCTATTAATGCAGGTACTACAGCTCCCAGCATGGAGCAGAGTGTGCTCCATGTTGGGAGCAGTACTACCTGCAGTTAAGGAAAGATCACAGCGGGTCTCACTCCTAACACCCTCTGCGATCGTACTTCATCCCTAAGGAGTGACACCCGGAGCGATCTGTCTATTAGTACAGGCACTACTACTCCCATCATGAAACTGTGTGTTCCATGCTGGGAGTAATAGTTGTTACGCCGAGCGCTCCGGGTCCCCGCTCCTCCCCGGAGCGCTCGCTTCTCTCTCGCTACCGCAGCGCTCCGGGCAGCTCCACTGACCCGGTGCGCTGCGATACCGTCTCCAGCCGGGATGCGATTCGCGATGCGGGTAGCGGCCGCTCGCGATGCGCATCCCGGCTCCCGTACCTGACTCGCTCTCCGTCTGTCCTGTCCCGGCGCGCGCGGCCCCGCTCCCTAGGGCGCGCGCGCGCCGGGTCTCTGCGATTTAAAGGGCCACTGCGCCGCTGATTGGCGCAGTGGTTCCAATTAATGTGTTCACCTGTGTACTCCCTATTTATACCTCACTTCCCCTTCACTCCCTCGCCGGATCTTGTTGCCATTGTGCCAGTGAAAGCGTTTCCTTGTGTGTTCCTAGCCTGTGTTCCAGACCTCCTGCCGTTGCCCCCGACTACGATCCTTGCTGCCTGCCCCGACCTTCTGCTACGTCCGACCTTGCTTCTGTCTACTCCCTTGTACCGCGCCTATCTTCAGCAGTCAGAGAGGTTGAGCCGTTGCTAGTGGATACGACCTGGTCACTACCGCCGCAGCAAGACCATCCCGCTTTGCGGCGGGCTCTGGTGAAAACCAGTAGTGACTTAGAACCGATCCACTAGCACGGTCCACGCCAATCCCTCTCTGGCACAGAGGATCCACTACCTGCCAGCCGGCATCGTGACAGTAGATCCGGCCATGGATCCCGCTGAAGTTCCTCTGCCAGTTGTCGCCGACCTCACCACGGTGGTCGCCCAGCAGTCACAACAGATAGCGCAACAAGGCCAACAGCTGTCTCAACTGACCGTGATGCTACAGCAGCTACTACCACAGCTTCAGCAATCATCTCCTCCGCCAGCTCCTGCACCTCCTCCGCAGCGAGTGGCCGCTTCTGGTCTACGACTATCCTTGCCGGATAAATTTGATGGGGACTCTAAATTCTGCCGTGGCTTTCTTTCCCAATGTTCCCTGCACTTGGAGATGATGTCGGACCAGTTTCCTACTGAAAGGTCTAAGGTGGCTTTCGTAGTCAGCCTTCTGTCTGGAAAAGCTCTGTCATGGGCCACACCGCTCTGGGACCGCAATGACCCCGTCACTGCCTCTATACACTCCTTCTTCTCGGAAATTCGAAGTGTCTTTGAGGAACCTGCCCGAGCCTCTTCTGCTGAGACTGCCCTGTTGAACCTGGTCCAGGGTAATTCTTCCGTTGGCGAGTACGCCGTACAATTCCGTACTCTTGCTTCAGAATTATCCTGGAATAATGAGGCCCTCTGCGCGACCTTTAAAAAAGGCCTATCCAGCAACATTAAAGATGTTCTGGCCGCACGAGAAATCCCTGCTAACCTACATGAACTCATCCATCTTGCCACTCGCATTGACATGCGTTTTTCCGAAAGGCGTCAGGAGCTCCGCCAGGATATGGACTTTGTTCGCACAAGGCGTTTTTTCTCCCCGGCTCCTCTCTCCTCTGGTCCCCTGCAATCCGTTCCTGTGCCTCCCGCCGTGGAGGCTATGCAGGTCGACCGGTCTCGCCTGACACCTCAAGAGAGGACACGACGCCGCATGGAGAATCTCTGCCTGTACTGTGCCAGTACCGAACACTTCCTGAAGGATTGTCCTATCCGTCCTCCCCGCCTGGAAAGACGTACGCTGACTCCGCACAAAGTTGAGACAGTCCTTGATGTCTACTCTGCTTCTCCACGTCTTACTGTGCCTGTGCGGATATCTGCCTCTGCCTTCTCCTTCTCTACTATGGCCTTCTTGGATTCCGGATCTGCAGGAAATTTTATTTTGGCCTCTCTCGTCAACAGGTTCAACATCCCAGTGACCAGTCTCGCCAGACCCCTCTACATCAATTGTGTAAACAATGAAAGATTGGACTGTACCATACGTTTCCGCACGGAGCCCCTTCTAATGTGCATCGGACCTCATCACGAGAAGATTGAATTTTTGGTCCTCCCCAATTGCACTTCCGAAATCCTCCTTGGACTACCCTGGCTTCAACTCCATTCCCCAACCCTGGATTGGTCCACTGGGGAGATCAAGAGTTGGGGGCCCTCTTGTTTCAAGGACTGCCTAAAACCGGTTCCCAGTACCCCTTGCCGTGACTCTGTGGTTCCCCCTGTAACCGGTCTCCCTAAGGCCTATATGGACTTTGCGGATGTTTTTTGCAAAAAACAAGCTGAGACTCTACCTCCTCACAGGCCTTATGATTGTCCTATTGACCTCCTCCCGGGCACTACTCCACCCCGGGGCAGAATCTATCCTCTGTCCGCCCCAGAGACTCTTGCTATGTCGGAGTACATCCAGGAAAATTTAAAAAAAGGCTTTATCCGTAAATCCTCCTCTCCTGCCGGAGCCGGATTTTTCTTTGTGTCCAAAAAAGATGGCTCTCTACGTCCTTGTATTGACTACCGCGGTCTTAATAAAATCACGGTAAAGAACCGCTACCCCCTACCCCTCATCTCTGAACTCTTTGATCGCCTCCAAGGTGCCCACATCTTTACCAAACTGGACTTAAGAGGTGCTTATAATCTCATCCGCATCAGAGAGGGGGATGAATGGAAAATGGCATTTAACACTAGAGATGGACACTTTGAGTATCTGGTCATGCCCTTTGGCCTGTGCAACGCCCCTGCCGTCTTCCAAGACTTTGTTAATGAAATTTTTCGTGATCTCTTATACTCCTGTGTTGTTGTATATCTGGACGATATCCTGATTTTTTCTGCCAATCTAGAAGAACACCGCCAGCATGTCCGTATGGTTCTTCAGAGACTTCGTGACAATCAACTTTATGCCAAGATAGAGAAATGTCTGTTTGAATGCCAATCTCTTCCTTTCCTAGGATACTTGGTCTCTGGCCAGGGACTACAAATGGATCCAGACAAACTCTCTGCCGTCTTAGATTGGCCACGCCCCTCCGGACTCCGTGCTATCCAACGTTTTTTGGGGTTCGCCAATTATTACAGGCAATTTATTCCACATTTTTCTACCGTTGTGGCCCCTATCGTGGCTTTAACCCAAAAAAATGCCAATCCCAAGTCTTGGCCTCCTCAAGCGGAAGACGCCTTTAAACGGCTCAAGTCTGCCTTTTCTTCGGCTCCCGTGCTCTCCAGACCTGACCCATCTAAACCCTTCCTATTGGAGGTTGATGCCTCCTCTGTAGGAGCTGGAGCGGTCCTTCTACAAAAAAATTCTTCCGGGCATGCTGTTACTTGTGGTTTTTTTTCTAGGACCTTCTCTCCGGCGGAGAGGAACTACTCCATCGGGGATCGAGAGCTTCTAGCCATTAAATTAGCACTTGAGGAATGGAGGCATCTGCTGGAGGGATCAAGATTTCCAGTTATTATTTACACCGATCACAAGAACCTCTCCTATCTCCAGTCTGCCTAACGGCTGAATCCTCGCCAGGCCAGGTGGTCTCTGTTCTTTGCCCGATTTAATTTTGAAATTCACTTTCGGCCTGCCGATAAGAACATTAGGGCCGATGCTCTCTCTCGTTCCTCGGATGCCTCGGAAGTTGAACTCTCTCCGCAACACATCATTCCTCCTGACTGCCTGATTTCCACTTCTCCAGCCTCCATCAGGCAAACTCCTCCAGGAAAGACCTTCGTCTCTCCACGCCAACGCCTCGGAATCCTCAAATGGGGTCACTCCTCCCATCTCGCAGGTCATGCAGGCATCAAGAAATCTGTGCAACTCATCTCTCGCTTCTATTGGTGGCCGACTCTGGAGACGGATGTCGTGGACTTTGTGCGAGCCTGCACTGTCTGTGCCCGGGATAAGACTCCTCGCCAGAAGCCCGCTGGTTTTCTTCATCCTCTGCCTGTCCCCGAACAGCCTTGGTCTCAGATTGGTATGGATTTTATTACAGACCTATCCCCATCCCGTGGCAACACTGTTGTTTGGGTGGTCGTTGATCGATTCTCCAAGATGGCACATTTCATCCCTCTTCCTGGTCTTCCTTCAGCGCCTCAGTTGGCTAAACAATTTTTTGTACACATTTTTCGTCTTCACGGGTTGCCCACACAGATAGTCTCGGATAGAGGCGTCCAATTCGTGTCAAAATTCTGGAGGGCTCTCTGTAAACAACTCAAGATTAAATTAAACTTTTCTTCTGCATATCATCCTCAATCCAATGGACAAGTAGAAAGAATTAACCAGGTCTTGGGTGATTATTTACGACATTTTGTTTCCTCCCGCCAGGATGATTGGGCAGATCTTCTACCATGGGCCGAATTCTCGTATAACTTTAGAGTCTCTGAATCTTCCTCCAAATCCCCATTTTTCGTGGTGTACGGCCGTCACCCTCTTCCCCCCCTCCCTACTCCCTTGCCCTCTGGTTTGCCCGCTGTAGATGAAGTGACTCGTGATCTTTCCACCATATGGAAAGAGACCCAAGATTCTCTTTTACAGGCTTCATCTCGCATGAAAAAGTTTGCCGATAAGAAAAGAAGAGCTCCCCCCATTTTTGCTCCCGGAGACAAGGTATGGCTCTCCGCTAAATATGTCCGCTTTCGTGTCCCCAGTTACAAACTGGGTCCACGCTATCTTGGTCCTTTCAAAGTCTTGTGCCAAATTAATCCTGTCTCTTACAAACTTCTTCTTCCTCCTTCTCTCCGTATTCCTAATGCCTTTCATGTCTCTCTTCTTAAACCACTCATCATCAACCGTTTCTCTCCCAAGTTAGTTTCTCCCACTCCTGTCTCCGGTTCTTCTGACGTCTTCTCAGTGAAAGAGATACTGGCCTCCAAGACGGTCAGAGGAAAAAGGTTCTTTTTGGTGGATTGGGAGGGCTGTGGACCTGAAGAGAGATCCTGGGAACCTGAGGACAACATCCTAGACAAAAGTCTGCTCCTCAGGTTCTCAGGCTCTAAGAAGAGGGGGAGACCCAAGGGGGGGGGGTACTGTTACGCCGAGCGCTCCGGGTCCCCGCTCCTCCCCGGAGCGCTCGCTTCTCTCTCGCTACCGCAGCGCTCCGGGCAGCTCCACTGACCCGGTGCGCTGCGATACCGTCTCCAGCCGGGATGCGATTCGCGATGCGGGTAGCGCCCGCTCGCGATGCGCATCCCGGCTCCCGTACCTGACTCGCTCTCCGTCTGTCCTGTCCCGGCGCGCGCGGCCCCGCTCCCTAGGGCGCGCGCGCGCCGGGTCTCTGCGATTTAAAGGGCCACTGCGCCGCTGATTGGCGCAGTGGTTCCAATTAGTGTGTTCACCTGTGCACTCCCTATTTATACCTCACTTCCCCTTCACTCCCTCGCCGGATCTTGTTGCCATTGTGCCAGTGAAAGCGTTTCCTTGTGTGTTCCTAGCCTGTGTTCCAGACCTCCTGCCGTTGCCCCCGACTACGATCCTTGCTGCCTGCCCCGACCTTCTGCTACGTCCGACCTTGCTTCTGTCTACTCCCTTGTACCGCGCCTATCTTCAGCAGTCAGAGAGGTTGAGCCGTTGCTAGTGGATACGACCTGGTCACTACCGCCGCAGCAAGACCATCCCGCTTTGCGGCGGGCTCTGGTGAAAACCAGTAGTGACTTAGAACCGATCCACTAGCACGGTCCACGCCAATCCCTCTCTGGCACAGAGGATCCACTACCTGCCAGCCGGCATCGTGACAATAGTACTACCTAAAAAATATTTAAAAAATAAAGAAAAGTGAAAAACACACACACACTACATTTATATAATTGTCAGCTACATTTTAGTGCCCTGCCCGCCCACATAAATTGATCCCTGTTTAAAAATTAATTAAAATGTTGTTATAATAAATATGAATTTCGTTTAATAAAT
Organism: Hyla sarda; assembly: GCF_029499605.1. Classification (NCBI taxonomy): domain Eukaryota; kingdom Metazoa; phylum Chordata; class Amphibia; order Anura; family Hylidae; genus Hyla; species Hyla sarda. The sequence continues at coordinate 192,492,732 of NC_079195.1, read as the reverse complement.
TTTTTCCATCACTACTGCATGCTTTTTTTAATGTTTTTTTTTTTCCGGTGCCCAATAAATTTTGAAATAACATCAAAGGGGCCAAAAATGCAATTTCCACTCAAAGGCAAAAAAACACCAGAAAAAACGCAAGAAAAAAACGCCAAACAGGAAAATGCTGTGATGTTTTTTCTGGCGTTCAAGTGGAAACTTAGCCTAAAATGTTACACTCCAGTTCTCAAAATTATCAGGTGCAGGAATATGTCCCTGATAGCCCTCTACACACATCACATTATATAGCCTATACAGTGGTCCCTCAACATACAATGGTAATTCGTACCAAATGAACCATCGTTAGTTGAGGGATCCGTGCAATGTAAAGTATAGGAAGTTATACTCACCTGTCCCTGCCGCTCCGGACCGTCACCGCTGCCCTGGATGTCACCCTCCATCACTGTCACCGCATCCCCGGGTATTCCCCGCCGCTTCGGAACATCTCTGCTGGCCGGGATCATCGCTCTTCATCACAGTCATCACGTCGCTGCGTACGTCGCTCCTATTGGATGATGGGACAGCGTGCACGGCGACGTGATGATGACGAAGGAGAGCGACGCAGCGGAGCCCAAAGAGGATGGTCCGGAGCGGTGGGAACAGGTGAGTGATCATCACTGGACCACACGGGGCACCTTAAACGGCTATCCGGTGGCAGCTGAAGGAGTCTGTGCTGCCAGAAAGCTGTTTATACAATGGCCCCGACATACAAATGCATCGTATGTTGATGCTGCCTTCAACATGCGATGACCTCTGAGAGGCCATCATATGTTGAAATGATCGTATGTCGGGGCCATCGCAGGTCAGGGGATCACTGTATTGGAGTTATGCATTGTGAAGACTCCTTATGATGGAAGGCTAGACTGCATCCTACTGTATAGGCATAAAGTGGGAAAAATGCAAATAGAGGACACTACCCCTCTGTGGGCGTATACCTACAGCTGCAATGGTGAATGGGGAGAGTGCCACTGGGCTTGACCAATGTCATCAATGTGCCGCATCCCGCAAAGTCCTGCACCCCCACCTCTTATACCATTTTGTCCCAAACATCATTAAAAAAGTTAGGCTATGTTCACATGTTAGAATGTCCACACAGAAAATCTCCATGCAGACATTCTGAAGGACCGCTCGGGAATAGACAGCAATGCACTCCGTGCAGAGTTTGCAGAAAGAATGGAAATGTCCATTCTTTCTGGGGACACCAGATCTGAATTTCCACACCACGTTTTCAGTGCGGAAATTCTGCTATGTGCACAGTGCAGCAGAATCCCATTAAAATCAATGGGGCTCTGATGCTGCATAACCTCTGTGTGGAATTCCAATGCAGAATTCCGCATGGAAATTCTAATATGTGAACATAGCCTTATTTAGGAACAGAGAAACAGGGCTGATTTCTTTAAAAAAAAAAAAAAAAAAAAGCACCACCCCTGTTCCCAGGCTGTGTGTGGTATTACAACTTGGCTCCATTCACTTAAGTGGAACTGAGCTGCAATACCACACACAACCTGAGGACAATGTTTGTGGAAGTGTTTGTTGAAGAAATTAACAGTTTTTCTAATCCTTGCTTACCCCTTTAAAGGACATCTGCAGCGTGATTAACACCGCTGGGACCCCCTGTGATCTCCTGTATTGGGCCGCGGCTGTCCCATGCAGGGGGCGTGCCGGCCGCAGCATGACGTTGCAGCCGGCATGCCTCCTCCATACATCTCTATGGGAGAGGCGGGGAGGCAGCGTTCGTGCCTCCCCGTCTCCCCCATAGAACTGTATGGGGACGGGGAGGAGACGGGGCGTCACCGTCGACCTCTAGGTCGACGCTACGCGCCTTAGTGCTCACCATGAGCGCTAATGGCGGCGCCCCGTTAGGGAGATCGCGGGGGGTCCCAGCAGTCGGACCCCCTGCAATCAAACACTTATCCCCAATCCTGTGGATAGGGGATAAGTGTCATACCGCTGCAGTTGTCCTTTAAAGTAAATCTGTCATCCCACCTGCACACTATTTAATGTAAATGTAATCTAACAGTTAATGATGCAATAACATGAAAGGTACCTATTATAAAGCGGATGGCCTTTGGAGAAGTTCTAAAATAAGGTTTTATTCTGAGCTGAGGTGTCAAGGAGGCGGGGCTGAGCTTCTCATGTGTCAAAGAATTGGCTGCTTTCTGGTCCCCATCTCCCTGCTCTGTACAGTCATGGCCATATATGTTGGCACCCCTTAAATTTTTATAGATAATGAAGTATTTCTCACAGAAAAGGATTGCAGTAACACATGTTTTGCTATACACATGTTTATTTGCTTTGTGTGTATTGGAACTAAACCAAAAAGAGAGGAAAAAAAGCAAATTGGACATAATGTCACACCAAACTCCAAAAATGGGCTGGACAAAATTATTGGCACCTTTTCAAAATTGTGGAAAAATAAGATTGTTTCACCTGGGGAAAGTAACAGGTGTGGGCAATATAAAAATCACACCTGAAACAGATAAAAAGGAGAGAAGTTCACTTAGTCTTTGCATTGTTTGTCTGTGTGCCACACTAAGCATGGACAAGAGAAAGAGGAGAAGAGAACAGTCCGAGTACTGTCTGAGGACTTGAGAACCAAAATTGTGGAAAAATATCAACAATTTAGGTTTGCCTTTGTCCACAGTGCGCAACATTATCAAGAAGTTTGCAACCCATGGCACTGTAGCTAATCTCCCATGGACGTAGACGGAAGAGAAAAATTGATGAAAGGTGTCAACGCAGGATGGTCTGGAAGGTGGCTAAGCAGCCCCAAACAAGTTCCAAAGATTTTCAAGCTGTCCTACAGGCTCAGGGAGCATCAGTGTCAGCACGAACTATCCGTCAACAGTTAAATGAAATGAAATGCTATATCAGGAGACCCAGGAGGACCCCACTGCTGACACAGAGACATAAAAAAGCAAGACTACATATTGCCAAAATGAACTTGAGTAAGCCAAAATCCTTCCAGGAAAACATCTTGTGGACAGATGAGACCAAGATTTTTGGTAAAGCACATCATTCTACTGTTTACCAAAAACATAATGAGGCCTACAAAGAAAAGAACACAGTACCTACAGTGAAATATGATGGAGGTTCAATGATGTTTTGGGGTTGTTTTGCTACCTCTGGCACTGGGTGCCTTGAATGTGTGCAAGGCATCATGAAATCTGAGGATTACCAATGGATTTTGGGTTGCACTATACAGCCCAGTGTCAGAAAACTGGGTTTGCATCCAAGATCTTGGGTCTTCCAGCAGGACAATGACCCCAAACACGTCAAAAAGCCCCCAGAAATGGATGGCAACAAAGCGCTGGAGAGTTCTTAAGTAGCAGCAATGAGTCCAGATCCAAATCCCATTTAACACCTGTGGAGAGATCTTATAATTACTGTTGGGAAAAGGCGCCTTCCAATAAGAGAGACCTGGAGCAGTTTGCAAAGGAAGAGTGGTCCAACATTCCGGCTGTGAGGAGTAAGAAGCTTATTGATGGTTATAGGAAGTGACTGATTTCAGTTATTTTTTTCCAAAGGGTGTGCAACCAAATATTAAGTTAAAGGTGCCAATAATTTTGTCCAGCCCATTTTTGGAGTTTGGTGTGACATTATGTCCAATTTGCTTTTTTTCCCTCCCTTTTTTGGTTTAGTTCCAATACACAAAAAGTGAATAAACATGTGTATAGCAAAACATGTGTTACTGCAGTCCTTTTCTGTGAGAAATACTTCATTTTCTATAAAAATGTACGGGGTGCCAACATTTACGACCATGACTGTATGAACTACAGTATATATACGACTTGGCTCACAGCTGAGCCCTGTATACGAAGTACATGAATGCACGGTGACAGGCCCCAATGTGGGTAGAAACTACAGAGCATCACCATGCATATGTCTCATAAGAATGCACAGTGCGGACACTTTTCAAAGAGAAATAAACCTTCAAGTCAATTTCTAAGACAACTTTATGCTATTTGTGACCAGTATAAAATAATAGGCAGGGTACTCTAATAATATGTAACCCACAAAAACAATAATAATGAACATGATGTATTTGATGAATTATTAATAAATATATATATTTTTTTATATTTCTGAGTCATGTTCATTATTATTGTTGGTGGGTTTTTGTAGGTTACACTTTTCATAGAGAGCATGGAGACAGGGGACCAGGAGGCAAAACTTCGGCACTTGAGCTAAGCCATGCCTCCTTGACACTTCAGCACAAAAAATGAGTCTTTATAAAGCTGGAACTATGAAACACAGCAATCTCACTTGTTTTTTCACTCTTCAATGTAATTTTTTGGCTCAGTGGCATGATGGTTTAACCCCTTAACGACGCCGGACGTAAATGTACGTCCTGGTGAGCTGGTACTTAACGCACTAGATGTACATTTGCGTCCTAAGCATAACCGTGAGCATCGGAGCGATGCTCGGGTCATGAGCGGCAGGTCCTGGCTGCTGATAGCATTAACCCCTCAGATGCCGTGATCAATACAGATCACGGCATCTGCAGCATCGCGGTCACTAAAATGTATAATCAGATCGCCCGCAGCGCGAACCGATCATCCAGAACGGCAGACGGAGGTCCCCTCACCTGCCTCCGCTGCCTTCCACGGGTCTTTTGCTCTGGTCTGCGATTGAGCAGAAGATGACGGATAATACTGATCAGTGCTATGTCCTATGCATAGCACTGAACAGTATTAGCAATCTAATGATTGCTATAAATAGTCCCCTATGGGGACTATTAAAGTGTTAAATAAAAGGAAAAAAATTTGAAAAACCCCCTCCCCCAATAAAAACGTAAATTGTCCAATTTTCCCTATTTCACCCCCAAAAAGTGTAAAAAAATATTTTATATACATATTTGGTATCGCCGCGTGCGTAAATTTTCGAACTATTAAAATAAAATGTTAAAGATACTGTACGGTGAACGGCGTGAACGTAAAAAAAAAAAGGTCTAAAATAGCTGCTTTTTTTTATAACATTTTATTCCCCCAAAAATGTATTAAAAGTTTTATATAAGCAAATATTGTATCGATAAAAAGTACAGATCACATCGCAAAAAATGAGCCCTCATACCGCCGCTTATACGGAAAAATGAACAAGTTAAAGGTCTTCAAAATAGGGGGATTTTAAACGTACTAATTTGGTCAAAAAGTTAGCGATTTCTTTAAAGCGCAACAGTAATAGAAAAGTATGTGATCATGGGTATCATTTTAATCGTATTGACCCACAGAATAAAGAACACGTAATTTTGTACCGTAAATTGTATGGCGTGAAGACGAAACCTTCCAAAATTTGCTAAATTACGGTTTTCTTTTTAATTTCCCCACACAAATAGTATTTTTTTGGTTGTGCCATACATTTTATGGTAAAGAGCGTGATGGCATTACAACGAACAACTGGTCGCGCAAAAAACAAAAATATAAAAGAGTTATGATTTTTTTGAAGGTGAGGAGGAAAAAATTAAAACGTAAAAATAAAATTGTCTGAGTCCTTAAGGCCCAAATGGGTTGAGTCCTTAAGGGGTTAAAGGGGTACACCGCCAACAGACATCTTATCCCCTATCAAACAATAGTGGTGGGATGCCCGCGATCTCCATGCAGTACCCAGCATTCTAAACAGTATGTTTAGAATGCTGCTTTTCCGCGGCCGGAGATATGACATCACGAAGGGGGCGTGGCATGACGTCTCCTGCCACATACTGTTTAGAATGCCGGGTGCGGCATGGGACCCCCGCGAGCAGATATTTTATCCCCTAGCCTTTGGATAGGGGATAAGATGTCTGTGGGCGGAGTACCCCTTTAATACTGGTGTTTTAGGATACGTTTACACGTGCATATTCTCAGAATATTTCGCAGAAAATACACAGGTGTGAACGAGCATTTTTTTCCCACTCTTGATCACTTTTATCTGTGAGAAAAACGCTATTCTGAAAGCAGTGAAAAACAACCAGACGCTCACAAAAGCAATTTCCAATTTCCTTAACGCAGGATAAAGTGCTGACAGTTTTTTTGGCCATTTTTTTGTGGCATAAAAAAAACAAAACCTTAGGAATAACCTGTGAGGAAAAGTAGGCTGAACAGATAAGGGGGGGGGGGGGGGGGGGATGAAATGCAAAAGCAAAAAATTGGCCAGCTTCTTAACACCTCGAGGACATGCAATGTACGTGTACGTCGCTGTGTCTTTGTACTTAGCACACATCAACGTACACGTACATCACGGCGTTCCGCGCCCACCGCATTTCCTGACACATTGGAACAAGCCGGCTGCTGTTATCAGTATCCAGAACCTAATGGATAATGGCGGACATTAGCGATCACGAATTTGCAAAACTCTGGGTTTCTTTTAGATTTTCCCGTCACCAAAATAATTTTTTTTTTTTTGGGTTGTGCCGTACATTTTATGGTGAGATATAGAGATGAGCGAACTTACAGTAAATTCGATTCGTCACGAACTTCTCCGCTCGGCAGTTGATGACTTTTCCTGCATAAATTAGTTCAGCCTTCAGGTGCTCCCGTGGGCTGGAAAAGGTGGATACAGTCCTAGGAAAGAGTCTCCTAGGACTGTATCCACCTTTTCCAGCCCACGGGAGCACCTGAAAGCTGAACTAATTTACGCAGGAAAAGTCATTAACTGCCGAGCCGAGAAGTTCGTGACGAATCGAATTTACTGTAAGTTCGCTCATCTCTAGTGAGATACAATGTGTCATTACGAAGTACAATTGGTGGTGCAAAAAAACATAAAAAAAAAAATAAAAATAAAGAAGCCCTCATATGGGTCTGTGGATGGAAAAATAAAAAGACTTATGCCTCCTAAAAGGCTAGGAGAAAATTTTTAAAACGAAAAAAAATTTAATGATATAAAAAAATTAATAAAAATTACATATATAAAAAAAAAAATGGCTGCGCCCTCAATGCCAAAACGGGCCTAGTCATGAAGGGGTTAATAAATCAGTGTGAACAGAGGCTTATGGAGCTGTACACACAGGGCAGCCCCGTCCTCTCACACCTCTCCGGGCTCAGTACTGAGGCTGGAAGTGACGACATTCGGGGCGGCCCGTGCTCTGCCTCCTGCGGGTGTGAGGGGTACAGCGGGGAGAGCCATAGGCAGGAGCCCGGTCATACTACACAGGCGGACACCGGACACGGGAGTACTCGGGCCGCCGCCATGTCTATGGAGGATCCGTTCTTCGTGGTGAAGGGGTGAGGCGGGCGCTGCGGCCTGTGTGTGGTGCGGCCATGGCGGGAGGGAGGCGGTGTATTGTGTTATGGGAGAAGAGGATGGAGGTGTCCTGAGGGAAAGGGGATGTAGTGAGGAGAGACCCACAGGTGTCCATAGTCACAGGGAACCATGGTGCCCATTATGTGCCAGTCATCTCCATCACCTACATCAACCTCACTCTGTTGCAAAAACTACAACTCTCAGCATGCCCTGACAGCCTCTGGCTGTCAGGGCATGCTGGGAGTTGTAGTTTTAGCAACAGATGTATAGGCACAAGTCTGAAAACGCTCATTTAAAACATAGGGCGCGTTCACATCAAAAATCTGCTTGGCAACTTATCAATATGGAGTCCGACGTAATGGCCAGAAAGTAGTCGACTAAGGCGCAATTCCTGCATTTTTGTTTCCCTTTTGATCACTTTTTATTTACTTTTTTTTTTCCTGACCTATGTTGTGACCAGAAATCATCGATTCTGGCGTGTTTTATTTTTATTTTTTTTTTTACATTTACGCCATTTATCTTGTATGAGGATAAATGTTATGTCTGAATAGTTTGGATGTTTACGCACGTGACGATAACAAATATGTAGTTTATTTTTATTTTTTTGGTGGGGAAGGAATGAGGGTGATTTAAAAAATTTTGGGGGGCGGGGAGATATATGCACTACTCAAAAATAAAGGGAACACTTAGGGTATGTTCACACGGGCGGATTTTATTTGCGGGTTTTCCGCTGCATATTTGAAAGGGGGCGGGCTCTTCTCGGCTGTCCGCAGCAGATTTTCCGCGGCGGAATTAACGCTGTGGAGAATCCGCCGCAAGCCCCGTTGAAGTCAGTAGGGACTGCGGCTGATTTTCCGCAGTGGAAATTCCACCACAGAAAATCTGCGGACAGCCGAGAAGAGCCCGCCCACTTTCAAATACGCAGCAGAAAACCCGCAAAAAAAATCTGCTCGTGTGAACGTACCCTAAAACAACACAATGTAACTCCAAGTCAATGACACTTCTGTGAAATCCCACTGTCCACTCAGGAAGAACACTGATTGACAATCAATTTCACATGCTGTTGTGCAAATGGAACAGACAACAGGTGGAAACTTTAGACAATTAGCAAGAATACTCCCAATAAAGGAGTGGTTCTGCAGGTGGTGACCACAGGCCACTTCTCAGTTCTTATGCTTCCTGGCTGATGTTTTGGTCACTTTTGTATGCTGGTGGTGCTTTCACTCTAGTGGTAGCATAAGACGGAGTCTACAACCCACACAAGTGGCTCAGGTAGTGCAGCTCATCCAGGATGGCACATCAATGCGAGCTGTGGCAAGAAGGTTTGCTGTGTCTGCCAGCGTAGTGTCCAGAGCATGGAGGCGCTACCAGTAGACAGGCCGGTACATCAGGAGACGTGGAGGAGGTCGTAGGAGGGCAACAACCCAACAGCAGGACCGCTACCTCTGCTTTTGTGCAAGGAGGACCAGGAGGAGCACTGCCAGAGCCCTGCAAAATTACCTCCAGCAGGCCACAAATGTGCATGTGTCCACTCAAACGGTCAGAAACGGCTCCATGAGGGTGGTATGAGGGCCTGCCACTGGTGCCCTGTGCTCTACACAAATGAAAGCAGGTTCACACTGAGCACATGTGACTGACGTGACAGAGTCTGGAGACGCAGTGGAGAACATTCTGCTGCCTGCAACATCCTCCAGCATGACCGGTTTGGCGGTGGCTCAGTAATGGTGTGGGGTGACATTTCTTTGGGGGGCCGCACAGCCCTCCATGTGCTTGCCAGAGGTAACCTGACTGCCATTAGGTACCAAAATTAGATCCTCAGACCCCTTGTGAGACCATATGCTGGTGCGGTTGGCCCTGGGTTCCTTCTAATGCAAGACAATGTTAGACCTCATGTGGCTGGTTTCAGCAGTTCCTGCAAGAGGAAGGCATTGATGCTATGGACTGGCCCGCCCGTTCCCCAGACCTAAATCCGATTGAGCACATCTGGGACATCATGTCTCGCTCCATCCACCAACGCCACGTTGCACTACAGACTGTCCAGGAGTTGGCTGATGCTTTAGTCCAGGTCTGGGAGGACATCCCTCAGGAGACCATCCGCCACCTCATCATGCCCAGGTGTTGTAGGGCGGTCATACGGGCACGTGGAGGCCACACACACTACTGAGCCTCATTCTGACTTGTTTTAAGGACATTACATAAAGTTGGATCAGCCTGTAGTGTGGTTTTCCACTCTGATTTTGAGTGTGACTCCATATCCAGACCTCCATGGGTTGATAAATTTGATTTCCATTGATAATTTTGTGTGATTCTGTTGTCAGCGCATTCAACTATGTAAAGACAAAAGTATTTCATACGATTAGTTCATTCATTCAGATCTAGGATGCGTTATCTTAGTGTTCCCTTTATTTTTCTGAGCAGTGTATGTGTATAAACTAAATACACTTTTTAAGTTTATTATTAGCCATCAATAAGTTGCTGTGTACTGTTTAATACTATGTAATAGTAGTACTGATCAGTAGTATCAGCGTTCTACTTGTACAGTCTGGCTCTGCAGGCTGCACAGGAAGATTAGCTATCTTGCACGCCAGAGAAAGGTGACACCTTCTGCGGTCATCTGACCCCAGTGATTGCGCAGCAGGTGTCCGATTAGCCCACACAACCTCCATTTTTACTAAAGATGCCATGATCATAATTGATGACGGCATCTATAGGGTTAACGGTGGACAATGATGTTATTGGTGATTTCCGCCACTATTGAAGAGTCCCCAGTGGCTGATCGCAGTCTGAGCTCACCTGCTATGTAGTGAGAGCAGCTCCTGCGCCCGCTTTATAGGCAAGCAATAAATGTACAGCACTGTGCACAAGGTTATGTGCTGAAACGCGGTAAATTTACGGCACATGTCCTTTATAGGGTTAAGGGCTCATTCTCACTACAGGATCTCCACCCAGAAATATTCTGGGTGGAGATTCCACTAGGACAGCTCAGAAATGCGCTGTCTCCGTAGACGTATTTTCGAGCAGATTCTGCCGAAAGCGTGAACATGTTGATTCTGGAATCTAGACTTTCCATAGTGTGAATGGTGCAGCAGAATCCTATTGAAAACAATGGGAGGCTGCTGCATCAGAATTTCAAATTCAGTTTGCAAAATACACAGAATGGGCTGTAAGGGTGTATTCACACATGCAGATGTGCTTCAGCAAATTTTGCTGCCCATTGAAGTCAATGGGCAGCAAAATTTGCAGCAGAAATACACACGTGTGAACGCACCCTAATAGCGTAATTGACGGTGCCGATCACCTGTATACACAGGGCAGTGCGCAGCTGATGGCAATGATTTTATTGTCTGCACAAATTACCCAATCAGAGGACTATCAGGGATGCTTTTTTACCGATAATCGACCAGGTTAAAAGGGCCCTCTAGCATTTAAAGGGGTACTGCGCTGCTCAGCGTTTGGAATGCTGGAGCTGGCGCCAGGAGCTCGTGACATCATAGTCCAGCCCCCTCATGATGCCCCACCCTCTCAATGCAAGTCTATGGGAGGGGGCGTGACAGCCGTCACGCCCCCTCCCATAGACTTGCATTGAGGGGGTGGGGCATCATGAGGGGGGGCGGGTTTATGACGTCACAAGCTCCTGGCTCCAGCGTTGTGAACAGTTTGATCCAAACGCTGAGCAGCGCAGTACTCCTTTAACAATTCGGTTCCCTATCCAAAGGAGGTCGGACCGCCTGCGATCTCCAGAATGAAGCTCAGGGTTGGTACACACGCCAGGTTATCTTTATGGGAGCTCCAGAGATACAGTGGGTGAAATAAGTATTAAACACGTCCCCATTTTCCTATATATATTACCAAAGATGCTATTGGCATAAAATTTCAGCAGATGTTGGTAACAACACAAGTAATCCATACATACAAAGAAACTAATACAAATAAGCTAAAAAATTAAGTTACGTGTAATAATGTGAGAGAGAGATCTCAATATAGATACTTTTATAAAAGTATCTTTTAAAAGGAAAAAAAGTAAAAAATTAAAATTGACTGCATCATGAAAGGGTTGAAGGAGTTCTCCAACGCTTAAAAACATGTTCTGATCTGGGGCCCCAAATCCCCTCTTCTGCATGGAGAGCAGATTCACGCTCCATGCATACCAGAGTGCAGTACTTGTAAATTATTGGAAATAATTTCTGTGCAGTATTACTGTCCATTGATTTCAATGGGGTTCCTAAGACAGCAGAATTTCTGCGATGGGCAGAAATTCAATTTTTGTCATTCCATAAAAATGTAAGGGTCTATTCACTTGGCAGAACTTCCACACATCCGTACCAACTCTGCGTCCGCATTCATTTTGGGTGGTTTCTGGCTTGTACGAAATTGGTGTGAAATTGGTGCGGAATCCGCATATGGAAATTCAGAAGTGTGAATGGAAGTGTGGAATCCCATAGAAGTCTATTGGGCTTTAATTTGAGTCGGAATCCGTATCCAGAATCTGTGCGGAAATTCTGTCTTGTGAATAGACCCTAAGACTAGTCTTATATTTTGCAGAATGCCTTTGAAGTCAACGGGGCTTGAATTTTTGCGGAATTCTGTGTTCCGAGTGCATAGCCTATTTGGGATGGGTGGTCAATTAAGGGTTAATGGAGAGGACTCAAGTCTGCTAATAGCCAGATCGAAGACCATCTGAATGGCTGTTACAAGTGATATTGGTGGTGTAGTGCTCTGCATCTCATACTTTAACCCCCTAAGGACTTAAGGACTCAAAACAATTTTCGTTTTTGACACCTTATCTTTATTCTGTAGGTCCATATGGTTACAGGGATACCTAATTTATGTAGGTTTTATTTATTTTACTACTTTAAAAAATTATAACTACATGCACCAAAATTAGTATGTTTAAAATTGTCATCTTCTGACTAGAGATGAGGGAAGTTAGTGATTCGATTCGTCACAAACTTTTCGGCTCGGCGTTTGCTGACTTTAGCCTGCATAAATTAGTTCCGCTTTCAGGTGCTCCGGTGGGCTGGAAAAGGTGGATGCAGTCCTAGGAAAGAGTCTCCTAGGACTGTATCCATCACTGTAACTTCGCTCATATCTACTTCTGACCCCTATTACTTAATTTTTCCGTGTACGGGGCTATATGAGGGCTCATTTTTTGCGTTGTGGTCTGTAGTTTTTATCAGTACCATTTTTGTTTTGATCACTTTTTATTAATATTTTTATGGTATATGAAGTAGTGCTGGGCGGTATAACGGTTCATACCGAATACTGAAATTTTTTCCCATACCGCAATACCGGTTGGGCCCCCCCCCCCCCCCTGCTCGAATGACTTAATTATCAGCCGCAGCGCGCTGTCCCCACATCGGGGAACCAATCATATGTGACCCGCGGGCGTTGTTCCCCCCCCCCCCCCCCCCCCCCCCCCGGTTTATCAGCCCAGAGCTGCGCTGTCCCCCACATCGGGTAACAGATCATATGTCGTCCTCCTGTGAGTTGCGGGCCGCCGGCACTGGGAATCTGTACTGTACTACATATTCCTTGTGCCCGGGCTGCAAAAATAAACCAACTTTAACTCCCCTTTCTACGTTCTCCCGTCGCCGCTTTGGTAACGGTCTCACGCTGCGGCTTGGAACGCCACAGAGCCGTCGGCCTATCACCGGCCGCAGCGATGTGCCACCTCGGTCGGTGATAGGCTGAGCGCAGTGTCGTGTAAGGAGCTGACCGGCTCCTTACATGACAGTGCGCCCAGCCTGTCATCGAGCGAGATGGGACATCGCTGTGGCCGGTGATAGGCTGATGGCTCTGTGATGTTCCCATCCCTAGCGTGAGACCGTTACCGAAGCAACGTGGGAAGACGAGTTAAAGTTTATTTTTTTTGTTTATTTTTGCAGCCCAAGCACAAGGAATACATAGTACAGTACAGATTTCCAGCGCCGGCGTTCCGCAACTCACAGGAGGATGAGGTGACATATGATCAGTTACCCGATGTGAGGAACATACTGTGATACACATTTTTGGTCATACCGCCCAGCTCTAATATGAAGTGTACACCTTGCGTCCTTAAGATGTTAAGTCCTCTGGAAGGACTAAAAAGGTGTGTAAAAAATAAATAAATAAAATTAAACATTTAATAAAAAAAAAAAAAAACATGCTTTGCTAATAATAAAATATAAATAAATCCATTTCAAAACAAAAATCTAAATTATCCTCCTTGTCCCATTTTCCAGATAAACAATAAACATATTTGGTATTATCTACCTGGTAATACTGGTAAAAAAAAAAGTACAGATCACGCCACCAATTTTTTTATCTAATTGAAAAAATGTATCTGATTAACTGAAAATAATCATTAGTTGCGGCTTGAATGGCATAACTAATTTATGTATTGAATAAACAGAATTTCCTGAAACCAGAAAACCTGCAATTGAATTAATTGTGTTTTAAATGGCCACCATCATTCCAAACAACTTCCCTCCATGTGACTTCTAACATATTTGTACATCACTTGATTTCCCAAAAATAACTTCTTACCCCAGAAAAGCATCTCCAAAGTCATTATGGTGTCTCGCTTCCCCGAAGTCTTCTGTCTACTGCATGTTGTTAGGGGGATCTATCCCTAAAGGCAGAGTGACCGAGAAGTAAAACAGGAAGTGGAGGCGGGGCTTAGCTAGTGCTATGTCTAGAAGAGGGGGACTGGATTGTGTGAAGGCAATCTGAGCTAGTCTGCCTCCTCCAGTGGGTCTACGCTGTTCCTGAATTGTAAAATCATGGCTTTCCTCTGACCACCCTTTAAAGTTCTTGCCAGCTGTCCCTTGTGTAGCACATCATCATTATCAGCAGCAGCATTTCACTGCGTAGACTAGGGCTGCTTTTTGTCATGTAACCCCTTCCTTGCTGTGCTGCAGGTTTTCCTATCTGCTAAAATAAAAGGACATTTACCATATCTGTGCAGAAGAAAAGTGGTGCAGTTGCCTATAGCAACCATCAGATTACTTCTTTAATTACTACTTTTCCTCTGCCCAGGTTTTCATAACTCTCCCCCGTATAGCACATTGCAAAGCCAGTGCATCAGGAACTCCTTCTTCCCCATATGTAATAATGTACTGTCCTGTGATTGACCAGAAAAGTAAGGGAAAGAAGTGTAAGTTCTATGTAAGTACTCCTGGCAAACAGGCTATGATTCTACCCCCAAGTGGAGAGAATGAGAAATAGCTGTGCACAATGGAGGAGACTCTGGGGCTTAAAGGAGTACTGCAGTCTTAGAAACGTGTCCCTTATCTGCAGGATAGGTGATAAGTGTCTGATCGCGGGGACCCCCTGCGATCTCCCGTACGGGGACCTGGCATTGCCACGGCTAATGCGTGTGTTGTCGACCTCACTAAGATTGACAACACGCCCCCTCCATACAGCTCTGTGGGAGAGGCGGGAATGCACGAATGCTGCATCTCCGCCTCTCCCATAGAGATACATGGAGGGGGGGGGGTGTCGGCCGTGGCGTCATGCTGAGGCCAACACTGCTCCTGCACTGGAGAGCCGCTGCAGAGCCAGGGCCCTGTACAGGAGATCACGGGGGTTCCCAGCGTTCTATACCCCCACGATCCGACACTTATAAGTGTCTAGGGCTGCATATCTCCTTTAATAACAGCAGTGAGAGCACTAACGTGCCCTTGTGACTCTAAAGGTTTAATCTAGGCAGGTTTTTATTTTATTTATTTTTTTAAATCTCTTCAAAGTACAGGTATCAATAAATCTGTGTCTTTTCAACTTTGTAGGGAGGTGCAAAAAGCTGTGAACACCGCACAGGGCTTATTTCAGAGGTGGACTGACCTTCTCCAGGACCCTTCCATCGCTACCCGGGAAGAACTGGACTGGACTACCAATGAGCTGCGCAATAACCTGAGGAGCATTGAATGGGATCTTGAAGATCTTGACGAGACCATCAATATCCTTTACCGATGGAATATTCTGAGCACCTTTTAAGTGCCCCCCAAAAAAATAATGTACAGATGAGCAACTATGATAAAGGAAATTACTCCTTAACCTGGGATGGGTGGTGAGACGTGCAAATTGAGTCAGTGTTGGGCATCCAGAAATTTTTTATTATTATAGCATTTATTTAATATTATCATTAATATTCGTAATAATAATGTTAATATTAACACTAAGATTCCGGCGGACTCTCTATAAATTACAATAGTGCTG